>NC_058411.1:117704368-118003532 GCF_002201575.2 Neomonachus schauinslandi | reverse complement strand
TCTCTGTCATATTGGAAGGTGAGAATAAAGTTGGAGCCACTGGGAAGCAGTTACTCAAATCCTGCTCTGGGATCCTACCTTCACCTTGTAAAGCAATGGGAAGTAGAAGGCAGCTGAGAAGCGTCCTGGAGACGCAGCATCTCTCTATTTTGCTTTTTGGCTCTTCTCACACTGTTGGGGATTGCCAGGAAAGGATTGAGACTGCCTGGATCAGCACCCATATTAGCACCTTTGTAAAGTCATCGCTTATCTCTTCCTATTGCTGGGAAACAGGAGAGGATCTCCTTGGGCTGCTCACTTGCTGTTTTTTTTTTTCAAGGCTGATTTATCCCATGGAGATATTAAATGCTACATTACCTAAGATACCAACCTTTATTTAATGCTTGCTGTTCTCAGAATGATGGGACACCTACCCCCTCTCTTCCCTGGAGCAATGGTGGCCAACGAACTGGGAGAGCTTCTTGCTGTCTCTTCTCACATGATACTGGGTGGAATGGACCCAAATCCATACTAAAAGAGGTCCACATCAGTGATAGGTGTCTGTCTGGCGGCTCCTGCCTGCAGCCACCACTGTATTCCGTAAGCATCTCAAGGGCTCCATTGCAGTAACTTCCTAACTGGCCTCCCGCACTTCATTCTCATCCCTCCAATCTGCACAGCGCAGAGAAATGTCCCCCTTTTCAATAGTCCCCAATACCTAGGAAACTCATTTGCTGCACTGAAGAGGCCCCCAGGATTCAAATCAGCTTTCCTATTTATGCTTCATGAAAGCAGCATAGCACTGGCCCTAGTCAGTCACCGGGAAAGACTTAATGGAAATCATTACTTGACTGCATGCACATTCCCAAGGGCAGAGGGGCTCAGTGTGGAAGCTAACTAGTTTAAAATTTTGTAAAGTTTGTAAAGCATATTTTTGGTGAAGCTCCTCTTGAAATGTTCCTCTCCTGGTAATATTGGTAGCAAGAGTGGAGTGGGTGCCTGCTTTCTGGGACATTAGTGCAGCAGTAGCTCCAGTTGGTGAGGATGTGGCTTCCAGGCTCAGATAACTAGGGAGGGAGACCCTCCCAGGACCCCAAGACCGGAGTCTGAGGCAGCAGGCCTCTGCCTCCTCCCCACCCCAGACACTTAAGCATTAGGGTGTATCATAGCACAGAAGTGGGAGACTTTGCCCAGTGAATAAGGCCATGACCCAGGGGATCCAAAGAGTAGTTTTTGTTGTTTTGGTTAAATAATTCTCTCTCTCTCTTTTTAGCTTTCTCCTTTTCTCAGGAGAGAATTCTCCTTTTGCTCAGCAGTGTAAATTTATTCTCACCTGTGGCATATAAAAACTTGGAAGGCTTGAAGTCCCCCGGGGAAGCTTCTGGCACTGTTGGTGATTTGCCACCCAAACGACAGTGTTTTAAGCAAACCTTCTACAAGAACATCATGCCAACAAGGTCACCATTTCCCCAGGTTTCAATAGTGTGATTTATAGAGGACACAGGGCCAGCTGGAGGTCATCTCTGGGAGGGCATCTCATACTCCAGTACTGACAAAGCACCGTCTTTAAAGATGGCTGCCGTCTACAGATGCTGCTCTGCACATCTCTCCATGAATTCCACTTGCTTCCTACCTTTAGCTTCTGCAGGTAGCTTCCGAGTCATTGCTAGAGGGCTGGTTGTGTGGTACACACCAGGAACGATTACCCCTCACAGTTGTCTATTCTCTGGAGAACTGCCCTCTTCTTCTTTTTTTTTTTTTTAAGATTTTATTTATTTATTTGACAGAGAGGGAACACAAGCAGGGGGAGCGGGAAAGGGAGAAGCAGGCTCCCCGCTGAGCAGGGAGCCCGATGTGGGACTCGATCCCAGGACCCTGGGATCATGACCTGAGCCGAAGGCAGACGCTTAACCACTGAGCCACCCAGGTGCCCCCTGCCCTCTTCTAAAGAGGAAGCATGTTTAACCAAACCTGGCCCGGTGACTGACATGGGTGCAAACGCCAGCCCTTACCCTGTGTGGTCCTGCACATCACCCCCCTGGAATGGGACAGAAGCCAGTCTGAGCTGAGACTTCTTTTCACTTGAGAAGACCACCAATAAATCAATGGAAGCTGAATTCCCGTATCAGGCTCTGCTTCTAGGGACACCCAGCCTTAGATAAGATCAAGAATATCTTTAAAGGAAAATGACCCCAATCTGTTACGGGATTTTGTTGCATTTTGTTCTGTGGCCCTTCTTTTTATGTTAACTAATTCTGAAATTGAGGCAACTAGAAATGAAGGCCATGATTTTCACAGAGCTGCATCATTGTTTCAAAACTTGCATTCCTATTCCTTAATATTCACTGATAAACAGACACTAATGTACTTTCTTGCTAACACAGAGCTGATCAAATGAATTTCTGTTTGAAGAAAAGCATTTGCACTAGATAATTATGTGCAAGATAAATTAAAATAGAATCTAGGTATCACATTATAATTACAAAATAATAACATTTAAAACATTTAAAGCCAGGGGAAAATTCTGTCTCTATTTATTGTCAGCAAAATCAGATAGTAGCATTTGATCTTTGTTTTCTGGCTTAACAGATTTCATTTTTGTCACCGAAGATTCCAATGTTAATATTTGTCCTGAGGATGTGCATTAAGTAATTTACCCATTGTCCAGTTGCCAACGTCAGTGAGAACCATTTATGTATCCAGGCTATGGTGGCATGCACGATTATCCTCTTCCCATTTACAATCCCACATTTGGAGAAGCGAATGGGAGGGAGACCAGAAGAAGTCAAAGGAAAGCATCCATATGCAAGTTATGATGTCATCTGATTCACAGACTACATATAAACACTGTCCACACTGACATTTCTTCCACTCCCAGGGGGGGTGCTTTTTTCTACTCTTTTGTTCAAATCAGCTTTTTTTTCCTTTTATTAAAGATTTTATTTATTTAAGAGAGAGTGCACATGCAAAAGCTGGGGGAGGGGCAGAGGAGAGGGGAGAGGGACAAGCAGACTCCTTGCTGAGCCCTTTTGTGGGGCTCCTCGAGGGCTTGATCCCACCATCCTGAGATCATGACTTGAGCTGAAATCAAGAGTCAGAAGCTTAACCAACTGAACCACCCAGGAGTCCCTCAGATCAGCTTTTGAAAAGTGACTTGCCCTGGGTAGGTGCAGGGAAAGATGGCCTTTAAATTCTGTTACCACTCAAAGCTACTCTGACTTTCAGAATTTTATCTAAATAATGTCTCTATGCCTCATGAAATGGTTTACTCTTTATATACACTTATTCTTCAATCATTTTCATCATAAAAAATTATGAAAATTGTATTTATTAATTACTGAAAACATGAAACAAACTCAAAAGTTACATAGTGTGATGGCCAATGAATGCAAAGGAAATAATTTTTTTTTTAAGATTTTATTTATTTATTTGAGAGAGAGAGAATGAGAGACAGAGAGCATGAGAGGGAGGAGGGTCAGAGGGAGAAGCAGACTCCCTGCCGAGCAGGGAGCCCGATGTGGGACTCGATCCCGGGACTCCAGGATCATGACCTGAGCCAAAGGCAGTCACTTAACCAACTGAGCCACCCAGGCGCCCGGAAATAATTTTTTATTAATGTATATTTATAGATCATACAAAACCTAAATAGATTTAGTGACTTGATTAAAAGGAAAATTTTTTGTTGTTGTTCAAGAAACTAAAGTTTGTATAAAGAAAAACAATCACATTTTTAGTATTTTTCTTCTGCTGTCAATACTTTTATAGAGACTTGAAAATAACCGTAACTTAAATAATTACTACTGTATATTGTTTAATGAGATGACTTATGTAAAAACTGAATACATGCAGCCCTTTATTCAATACATGGAGCCTCTATTTTCATAGTTGCTCAGAAGACAATTCCAACTCCTGGAATAAGAATTGCACATCATAACAATTCAAATGGATGCTAATGGGATACGACAGTGAATGCAGTCTACCTGTCCTTAAGAGAATGAAATACCTGAAATAATAAATACATGAATACAATTAAATTGTTTTGATTTATTTAACATCAAAGTATGAAGGCAGGGGCCTCTAATATTCTGAGAATTCACATATTACATTAAAGAGTGAAACCACCAGGGGCGTACGACTTCTGTAACCCATCCTCTACTGGAAAAGGATTACATCACCACTCACAAAACTCACATTTGCAACAAAGGACTGATCTTTCCTCTGTCACAATGCAATGCCATTACACATGGCATTCATCCAGTTTCACAGCCACCCAAACTTGGTTGAGCTCCGGTACCATTTCCTCTGACCCATTTTTGATTCTGTGAGGCTGACTTAGATGTTTCCTCCCATTCTCCACTGTGCCTTCCATGAGTTACATTTCTGTCTATGTATTCAGTGTTTTCATGTCTGTCTTTCCCAGGGGATTCTCAGATTCCTAAGGTCAGCAAATGTGTTTTTTTCATTTACACATGCCCAGAATCCAGCAGTGTGTGCCTTCTACACATCGCTCAATGCCAGTTGGATGAATGAATAACCAATCTAAAACAGAACAAAGATTTCTTGGCAAAGTTCTTCTCGATGTCTTCCACAGAGCAGTAATGATGTTGTTTTGACTCTTCATGCTTCTGCTGGACTAGAGTAAACAAAGATCTTGTTCATTCCAATAAAGTACTTAATTAAGAAGAGTTGTTGAAATGTCAATAAATATTCAAAAGGGAGGCTTTCTGGAGTTAATTTGAAATTCAAATAATCTGGCTGTGATAAATGAGAGCTGATGGTAGAGAAATTATTAGTCACCCATCTGAATGTGCTTATTAGTCCCATAGTAGTAGTTAGCACCATGTAGAGAAAAGAAAGCCTGGAAAGGCCCTGGAAAAGCTCACCCAAACCAACAGGCAGGAGAGGAAGGAAATCTGACTTCTCTACTTTAAACCCAGACTGCTCAGCTCCAAGGTCTTCCTGGAGCCCGTTAGGAGACCTGTATGCACCCAGGACTGGGACAAAAAGCTATGAAATACAAATATCCTGTGTTAAGTGGAGCTGACACTCTAGGACCAATGTCAGCTGAGAGACCTCTTTAATCACTGCATCTCCCATCAATTGTTGTCCTCAACCGAGTTGTAGACCAAATACCAATTTGGGAACCAATTAAGGGAAAAATAAATGTCTGTGACCTACATGACTGGGCTGTCTGATTTTTCCACTGTCTTGTGCCTTATATTCTACTGATGATCTTGATACATTTCCATAAAAGAGCAAAAAGGGAGACTGGAGTGGGGAAAGGTAGTATCTATTATATTGCAAGCACTTCAATGACCTCTTATTACAAGATGGGGATTATTCCCATTCTGTACCAGAGACAAATGAAGCTCAAAAGGACTAATTAACTTCTCCAAGGTAACACAGCGAGGAAATGATATTGAGTCCAGGTCTTTTGTGTTCATCAAAAGTCTGACATAATTCTTGTAACCTCTTTCTAGAGCTAAAGAAATGCTAGAGAAATTGGTTCTTTCTTTTAATATCTGTGCATTATTTATCTTCTTTTCCCATACATTTGCAAATAGGTTTTATGAAAGAGTTCCTTCTATTTTTGAGAATTTCATTACCAGAAGCCATCATTTACAATGTTTATGATTATTTTCATTATGATAGTTATTTTAAAATATATGTGTGAAGACACAAATGTATTGTTTTACTTTGTTTCATATGCAACTAAAAATGATACTGCATTTAAATATCAACACCTTTCCTGGATATTAAATTATTCCTCATGGGTTATTTATATTAGTTGACAAAGTGATGCCTATATCAACCCTGCAATGTGAACTATGAATTCAAGCTAAAGTAAACACCTATGACTGCTAAATTTTTCCAACACTCTGTGCTAATACTCAAAATCAGGCAAACATAAGGAGTGTAGATTAAATCACCTTTCTGACGCATCAATACATGCTTTATTTTGGCTCTCAAGATCTTGTAATAAAATAGATGCTATTTCCAAATGTCATCACTTATGAAACGCTTTCCTTAGTGTATGTTTCTATTTCATGACAGCAGAGACAGCGTAAAAAAGGAATAGATGTTTCATCAACTTTTAATTGATCTAAATGAGCTTTTGCCTCCTTTTTTTTTTTTTTTTTTAATGTTTGTACTCCAGCCCCTTAATTGCCTTGTCTTTGGGGAGAGACCAAACTTCATCTATCTTCCTATTACTTCAGAGCTGCCTTGAAATCAGCTGCTTTCCTGAAGCTTATGCTTGTTTCTCTGTAGTTTATAAAACTTTTATTTCGATAGTTGATTATAATGAATATGTGTCACTCAGAGTTTCTGATATAAAATTTCACTATCTTTTTTTAAGTTTTATTTATTTATGGGGCACCTGAGTGGCTCAGTCATTAAGCATCTGTGTTTGGCTCAGGTCATGATCCCAGGGTCCTGGGATCGAGCCCCACATCGGGCTCCCTGTTCTGCAGGAAGCTTGCTTCTCCCTCTCCCACTCCCCCTGCTTGTGTTCCCTCTCTCGCTGTGTCTCTCTCTGTCAAATAAATAGATAAAATCTTTAAAAAAAATTATTTATTTATAAGCCCATCGCGGGGCTCCATCCCAGGGCCCCAAGATCATGACCTGAGCTGAAGGCAGACATTTAATTAACTGAGCCACCCAGGCACCCCAAAATTTCACTATTTTTATATTTTTAATTAAATATTCTCTCTTCCTCTCCCTCCCTACCTCACACCGCAGTAAGAAAGTCATTTTATATTTTAGTAAGAGTATTACATTTTTTTAAAAAAAAATTATTTATTTTAGAGAGAGATAGAGCATAAGTGGGAGTGGGGTCCAGAGGGAGAGGGAGAGAGAGAATCTCAAGCAGACTCCCCACTAAGCATGGAAACTGACGTGGGGCTGGATCTCATGACCCTGAGTTCATGACTGAGACAAAATTGAGTTGGTTGCTCAACCGACTGAGCCACCCAGGCGCCCCAATATCATTACATTTTTTATGGCTATCCTGATTAAAGATTTATTCTGTTAACATGACAGAGATGGCTGATGTTCACTTATAACTGTTGTTCTTCCATTTTGCTGGAATAAAAATTACAATGCTTGTTCTCACTTTCATATAGGTATAGCCATGTAACTAGCTCATGGTATGTACAGTTGTGAGTTGTGTCATTAAAAGAGGATAGGCTTGAACTTTTGTTCCCCTTTTCACCTTCCTGTTGTTTAAAAGTCAGATGTTATAGCTGCCAGTCCAGCAGCCAGTAGACCATGAGATAATCTTTGTAACAATAAGACAAAAGGAGCCTGAGTCTCTGAAACTTTGGACTGACATACATACTCTGGAATGGCTACTTCCAGATCTTTTGAATGTGATAAAAATTGAGCATATCTTATTCAAACCACTGTTATTTTACTTTAATTTTTTTTGTTACCAACCAAACTCAATTTTTAGCAGCTTTATTGAGATATAAGTAACATATCGTGTAACTCACCCATTTAAAGTGTACAATTCAAAAGTTTTGAGTTAATTCACAGATATGTGCAACCATCACCATAGTCAAATTTATAATATTTTCATTACCTCAAGAAGAAATCCCATACACTTTAGCTATTACCCTGTTATGTACCAACCCCAGCCCTGAGGAGCAAATAATCAATTTTCTCTGTATGTAGATTTCCTTATTCTAGACTTTCATATGAACAGAATCATAGAGTATGTGGTCTTTTGTGACTGGTTCCTTTAACTTACCATAATGTTTTCAAGGTTCATCCACGTTGTAGCACATATCAGTCAAATAATATTCCATTGTATGGATATCCTGCATTTTGTTTATCCATTCATCCATTGTTGGAATTTGGGTCATTTCTACGTTTTGGATATTATGTATAATGCTACTATAAATATAAATAATGCCACTATAAACATGTTTTCATTTACCTAGAGTGGAATTGCTGTATCAAACTGTACCTCTATGTTTATTTATTTGAGGAACTGCCAGACTCAGACAGTTTTCCCAAATGAAAGCACCATTTTACATTCTCACCAGTAGTATATGAGACAATTTCCAAATTCTCCACATTCTGGCCAACACTTGTTGTTATTTGACTTTTTGATCCTAGTCATCCTGGTGGGTGTGAAGTGGTGTCTCAAAGTGATTTTGGTTTGCATTTCCCTGATGATTAATGTGCTTATTGGCCATTTGTATTTTTTCCTTGGAGAACTGTCTTTTCAGATCCTTTGAGTTGCTTTTTATGATTGATATATTCCAGATACAAGTCCTTTTAGATGCATGATTTGTAAATATTTTCTGCATTCTATGGGTTGTCTGTTCACTTTCTTGATGATATTCTTTGAGGTACAAAAACATTTAAGTTTGATAATATCCAGTTATTCCATTTTTTCTTTTATCATTTGTGTTTTTAATGTCAAATCTAAGAATACTTTGCCAAATCCAGGGTCATGAAATTTATCCCTGTGTTTTCTTCTAAGAATTTTACAGTTTTAGCTCTTACATTTATTTTTTATTTATTTATTTATTTTTTAAAAAGATTTTATTTATTTATTTGAGAGAGAGAGAATGAGAGAGAGCACATGAGAAGGGGGAGGGCCAGAGGGAGAAGCAGACTCCCTGCCGAGCAGGGAGCCCAATGCGGGACTCGATCCAGGGACTCCAGGATCATGACCTGAGCCGAAGGCAGTCGCTTAACCAACTGAGCCACCCAGGCACCCTAGCTCTTACATTTAGATCCTTGATAATTTTGAGTTAATTTTGTATATGATATAAGGGTCCAACTTCAGTCTTTTGCATGTTATTCTATTGATACGATATAGTGAATTAATTCATTTTTGAATGTTAAACCAACCTTAAATTTCTGGGGTAAATTCCACTTGGTTATGGTGTGTAATTTCTTTTATATGTTTCTGGGTTTAGTTTGCTGGAATTTTGTTGAGGATTTTTACATTTACATTCATAAGAGACATTGGTCTATAGTACTCATTTCTTATGATATCTTTGCCTGGTTTTGGTAGAAGGGTAATAATGGACTTATGAAATAGCTTGGAAAGTGTTCTCTTCTATTTTTTGGAAGAGCTTTTGAAGATTTGGTATTATTTTTTTAAATGTTTGGTAAAATTCAACCGTGAAGCCATTTGGATTTGGAATTTCCTTTGTAATTTTTAAAATTACTATCAATCACTTCATTTGTTATAGGTTTTTTCAGAATGTATATTTCTTCTTGAGTAGGCTTGGTAGTTTATGTTTTTCTACAAATGTGTCCATTTTATCTAAGTTTTCTAACTTATTGGCATACATTATTAACAGTTTTCCTTTATAATCCTTTTTATTTTTATAAGAATGGTAGTAATGTCCTCTATTTAACTTCTGATTCTAGTAATTTAAGTAATCTTACTCTCTTTTTCTTGGTAAATTTGGTTAAAATTTTGTCAAATTTGTCAATCTTATCAAAGAGTTTTTGGTTTCATTGATCTTTCTGTATTCAAACTCAATTCTTACTATTAGAGATAGTCAGCTTTAATTAATTTATAATCACCAGAGCCATACTCAGAGTAAAAGTTGATGTCTTGTGATAAATCTCATAAATAATCATTGTTATTTTTAATGGATGGGGCTTGGAAACAGGACATTTGTTTCCCTTTAACTCAGATTTATTTACTATTTAAAGAAATAATATTATTTTTCTATGAAGATAATGTACATAAAGCTTGTAAATAACCCAACACAGTGTATCCTGCAGAAATAGTTTTTTTCTCCTTCTTTTGAGAGGCTTATTCTTTTGAGAGTAAGGAATTATCAATGTGGTAAATCCAGCAATTATTTATCCTCATGTAGCTCAATAAGATCATTTCAATTCTGAAGGAGTAAAGCTAAATAATTTTTGCTTGGCTTATTTGAAAATATAAAATTTGAATTTTTATACTAAGCCCTACTGTTAATGTTAAACTAAAGGATCCAAAAATGAGCTAAGGAGTCATAAGTGAAGTAGGTGAAAGCTATGACCAGATACAGGTTTGATGGAAAAAGAAATCCTCTGCTAACTCGGTGTGGTATACTGGAAAATTTTACTTGTTCAGCCCATAATAGTGAAGATAAGAACAATTGTTTGAGGACAAAAGCCTTTTGGGACCTAAGACCAGAATGTGATTTTAACTAAAAAGCTAGGTTCCAAACCATTTGCTTCTCATTCACCTAAAACATTTAAAACAAGGGTCTGTAAATTTTTTCTTCTAAAGGTCATAAAGTAAATAGATTTTACTTGCTATACAGTTAACATAAATGATGTTAGCAGTACGAAAATAGATGTCCAAAAAATTGAAGGGTTACTGGAATCTGCATTTGGGACAACCAATCCCATTAGAACTCCACCCTCACTGCTGCTCTATCCTCTTCCCTCTAACCCCATGTACTGTGAATTTTATTGCCAAAATAAAAGAAACAAATAAGCAACAAGAAAAAATTCTTCACAAACACCTTTAATAGAGACATTAAAATATAATGAAGAACTAGCCTCCTGGAGGGGGGAGAAGTAGCCCAGAAAATACCTCTATTTCCTTTTTGTTCTGGCACTGGTGGTCCCAGCATTTAGGTCAGTTAGCTGTCTGTTTGCTCACCCTAAAATACAACATTTCTGCTAACATCCCAGAAACATATTCAGACCTCTAATTTAGTCTTTATATTTATAGGAAAACCTGGTTGTAAAAGAGAACCACACAAGATCTGTGATACAAAGAAACCCTGAGAAAACCCATCTCACAAAATACCTCACAAAAGACGATCAGTCTTAGAAAGAAACCCATTGGCATGAAAATAAACAAACAAGCAAATAAAAACACACTGCAATAAACAAAAAGTAAAATTAGTGTTAAATAAATACTTTGGGGATCCAAGAAAACCTTTACTATTCTCAGAGTCAAGAAAATAGAGCAGACTGAACTAAGACAAAGACCAATATACAAAAATCAGTTGCATTTCCACTTACTAGCAACAAACAATCAAACATTGAAATAAAAAAAGTACATCTCAAATAACATCCAAAAATATGAAATAATAGGGATAAACTCAAAAAAAGATGTACAAATTAACCCAAAATTTATCTTAAGCCTAACTGTAATATAAAACTTCTAGAAGAAAAGATAAAAAAAATCTTTGTGACTTATGATTAGGGAAAGATTTCTTAGAAATACCAAATACATAACCCATAAAAGAAAAAAGGTAGATAAATTGGACTTCATCAAAATTTAAAACTTATGCTTTCTGAAAAAACTGTTAAGAGAATGAAAAGGTAAACCATGGACAGGGAGAAAAAAGTTATAAAGCATATGTCTGATAAAGAATTTGTATCTGAAATGTATCACTATGTAAAGAACTCTGAAAACATAAAAAAACAAACCAATTAAAAATGGACAGAAGTTTTAAACAGACTTTTTTTTTAATGAGGAGAAACAGATGGCAACAAAATACATGGAAAGATGCTCAATATCATTAGCCAATAAGGAAATGCAAATTAAAACCAAAAGGAAATACCACCATATAAATATTAGAATGGCTAAAATTAGAAAGACTGTACCAAATGTTGGAGAATATATGGAGAACTAGTACTATCAACTGGTGAAATGTAAATGGCAAAACAACTTTGGAAAACAGTTTGGCAGTTTCATTAAAAGTTAAACATATACCACCATCCAACTATTTCATTCTTAGATATTTACCCAGGAAAAATGAAAGCATACTTCTGTGCAAAAACATATTGGATGTTCATAGCAACTTTATATACAAGAGCCAAAAACTGGAAACAATCCAAATGTCTGTCAAGAGGTGAATGGATAGACAAATTGTGGCTATCCATAACAATGGAACACAATTCAACAATAAAAAGTAGTGAAGTATTGATACATGAAAAAACATGAATGAACCTCAGAGTGATTATACTGAGTAAAAGAAGTTAGAGGAAAAGGAGTGCATACTATTTCACTTGTATAAAATTTTAGAAAATACATACTAATCTCTAGTGCATCAGTTCTTGAAAGCACATTACTTGTTGCTTGAGACAGGAATGGGTGTCTAGAGTGGGGTGGAGATATTACAAAGTGTCACAAGTAAAATTTTGGTTGTGATGATGTTGATTGTGATAACAGTTTCATATATGTCAAAACTGATCAAATTACACATTTTAAATATGTGCAGTTTTGTATGTCATTTATACTTAAAAAAAGCTATTTAGAAAATGAAATAGAATTATTAAAGTCAATTTCTTAGAACACACAGCTAACAGACACAAAACTACAACAGGAAATGTTATATGTTAAGCATAGAACTGTTGAGTGCAAAACATGACTAGTAGGAGCATATGAAGAAAGGCACAGGACATTTTCTTAAAAAGTAATATAAGAAAAGTGTTTAGAGCTAAGAGATATAGATCTTTAGATGCAGAGTTGCACTCAGAATCCACAACATAATGAACAAAAAAAGACTCGTACTAAATATATCTTTATGAAATGCTAGAAAGATGTCATAAAACCTTCCTTAATCCTGGGTGGGTTGAGAAGTTAGGGGTGAGTCTCTATAAGTAAATAAGAATCAACTGACATCAAACTTGTTATCAGTATAACTGGATGATAAAATATAATTATACAATGATTTCAAAGTTCTAGGGAGATTGCTTTGAATCCACGTCAATACCAAGCTAACTACCAAGTAAACAAAAAAGACCAAAGAAAGATTCAGATATGTAAAGCTTCAGAAACCTTCTGTGCCATACTCATTTTTTGGACATTTCCAGAGGATGAACTTTGGCAAAATGAGAAATAAAACCTAGAAAGAGAAGACCTGGGCTATTTAAAAAAATGGTGGAACTAATCCAGGAGTTCAATGGAAAGAAATCATAGGATGAGAATTTTGCAGCAGGTCCAAAATGTAAGCAGTCCTAATTTGTATGGGAGTCAGTTAATACTAAGAAAAATATTTTCATGAAGAAAAATAGAAAGGATAACAAACAATAAATTTAATGACTAAGGTGGTGAATAATGTTAGGTACAAGGTCAAGAAAGCACACTATTCCTTCCTTATTAAGAAAAAAGAATGCAAATTGGAATCTCCAGAATGGGTGTTTGTGGGTGATTGGGAGGGACTTGATGAAACATATATGTTGTATGATTGGATCAAATGAAGTAGTGTAGGAAAAAGTAATTCATTTTATCTGGACCTTAGGAAGATTCTTCCTCAAATAGCCCAAGGTTGAGATACTGCACAAAGAAGTCAGAACAAGCTGCCCAGCTTTGCTTTGAATATTTATATACTTGATAATATTTTTCATTGTTTTTAAAATTTTAGAATTAATTTATAAGTAAAATCCTAAAGGCTGAAAAGTAGCTACTGTTCTGAATGAGACAGTTTTCAATCTCCACAATGCAGTAATAACGGCCAGGACCCCTCTTTGCTTATGCATCAGTTGAACCCATTTTGCAGTCAAAAACTATTAGCTACTGTATTTGGGTTTTTTTTTTCTTCTTCTAAGATTTATCTTTATGCCTTCAAATGAAGTATTAAACATTGAACTCTGCCAAATATAGCTCAATAACATGGGTTGTTTCATTAGTTTTTGTTTAGAATCAATCTATAAACATAATATTAAATAGTAAAATATAACTTTATGACTGTAGGCAGAATGCAAATGTGTTGGACCCTGGTAATATAAAACCACAGTTACAGTTCACAGGAGATGGGGGTGGGGTGAGAAAGGAGAAAGAGAAACTCATGAAAAGATAGGGGTGTTGACATATTTATCTAAAAAAATGGAGTCAAGAGAAATACTTAAAAACCTGGGGATCGGAAATGGAGATTTCAGTTATAAAGATATTTTTCTTAGGATCATCTGGCTACCAAGGCCACTAACTCATTTCCTATTTGGTCTTAAGATGCACACATACATTCATACGCACTCCACACCATTTCAGTGAACTGCATTTTGCTTACAAGTACCCTCTGCATTGCTTGCTCATGGATTCTAAATGGAACCTGTTTATGTAAAAAATAAAACCATAGAGTGTGAGTCGCTCTAATACCAGCAGTGCCTCAATCAATACCATTGCTGATTTAGTCCTATAGGGGCTCAATGTCCTATTTTCCAAAGAGTCAATCTTTCCCGAAGGATTTTTCCCATTCAAAGGAGAGTTGGCAATTCTTGCCCTTTAGAAGCTGATAAAAAGGAGATAAGTGAGGGGCGCCTGGGTGGCTCAGTTGGTTGAGTATCTGTTGACTCCTGGTTTTGGCTCAGGTCATGAGATTGAGTCCCCTGTCTCAGGCTTCCTGCTCAGCAGGGCGTCTGCCTCCCTTCTCCCTCTGCCCACAAACACTCTCTCTCTCAAATAAATAAATCTTAAAAAAAAAAAAAAAAGAGGTAGGCAAGAATTGTAAAATGGTGCCAAATGTGTACAGGGGCCATAGTAGCCTTGGGAACATAGGACTGAGTAGATTCTGGATAGAGGCTCTCTGGGCACAACTGTGCTCTGCATTTAGTGAGGCTTTTTTGGTTAATCAAAAGTGGGTTGCTTTTGAAAGAACACTTAAGAAACTCAGTCAAAATTATGAAAATCCTTTTTTTTTTTTTTCTGAAGTTACTGGTAATTTAAACTTGTCATCTGAATGAATAGTGCTACAGCCTCATGGAGTAGGCGAGAAATGTCCCCATAGTGATGTTCTAGTCTTAGATGAAGCATTAGTGTGAAATATGTCCAAGTCAATGTCCCAAAGTAGATCAGGGATGTAAAAACATATGATGAAAAGAATGTTACAGGCCTTATAAAGAATTACTAAAGAATTTGTATTATTTTGCTTACAGTAGATAAATTTGAGGGTCTACTAATTGGCTGAGGACATTTTGTAAGACTGACAACCACAGTGGGGATTTTCCTTTTAAGGTGTTTGCAGGTGAGCCAGCAGCTTTTCTGGGAGCCTACAGATATATTTCTCAATAAAAGTTCTATCTGGCTTGAGGTGTCTGAGGATCTGAATTCATTCATTCATTCATTCAATTCATTCATTCATTCATTCAATTTATTCATAGACATTGCTTGTTACTTTCTCACTGGAGAGGAAACAAGGGAAATTGCCTTTTGGTACTAAAAGAAGCCTAAACAGTAAGGACCAATAAATGCCACCTGTGCCAGAGATTATTGGTAGGTTTTTCCCCTGGTCTTTCATATAAAAATATTACTCTCTTTAAACACAAGCTGGATCTCTGTGTGTCTAGGTCTCTTTTGAAGTTCAGAATAAATCATGATTTTTAAAGAAATATCATGGTTCAGTTGTTCTTGCATGCACTCAGCTTTGACCTTATTTCCTCTGACTTTCTGAGTAACCTAAATGGGCATGTGCATCTAAAAATACCTGGAATTAAAATAAGCACACCATTTCACCAAAAGATACCCAAGGAAGAAAAAAAAATCAGTCTTCATATTTAAGTCAGTTAGTTCTTTTTTAATAAATTTGAATTCATTCATCAACAAGTTTCATATTGTATCTATCACCCAATTTTGCTTAAGCACATTGATGTAATTTTTTGGTATTATTTGACATGAAAAAACAGCAAAATTGAGTTTTAATTTATCTTTACAATGAAATGAAATCAACATGGGAATTGATCATGACAGCAATCGCCTATTCCTACTAGAATAATCCGTACTTACCTTGAACACACTTACTGACTTGTGAAGTAGAAATATGAGACAAGAATGATAAAACATGTTTATGGGGCTCACCCTAGGGAGAAGCATGTTACGTGAGCCACTCTCTGGGAGGTCACTGTTTACCCAGATGTTGGGAATTGAGTATTTTGGAAAACATGGCACCTTTCAATGCAGTAGAAGAGGTAATCGATCCAAGGCACACTAGCAAGTGTCCTGGGAAAATTTAATCCACCTGGGCAGCTCTTTGCCCCACAATTCAATGTTACTCTGACCAATGGCTCACATAAGATGAGAGCCAGAATCAATTCCATGAGTAACAAAGTATTTCACCAATTGTTCGGTTTTGCTTACATAAAAATGGCCAGAAATATGGACTTGTTTTCAGGTGGAGCATTAAGTAAGAATTATGAGATGGTTTATAATTTCAAGCCAGGAGATTCAAAGTTAGACATGTTCTCTTTTATCAAACACACCATTGTGGGACTAACACCAATGGGGTTATCTACTAGATGCTGAAAATGAACACCTACAGCTGCAATGTGCCTGTCTCCTTAAAACCAGTCCCAAACATGTGTGGCATCACCTCTGAGATATCTCCTGGGTGAAAATGTTAATTCCAAAGCTGCACAGGGGAAAAGTGCCTTTAATCTGAATGACTGAATATGTCAAAAGTTCTGGGTGCTGGCATTAAAAACACATGATATTGCAGATATACATGTAATCTTCAAACCTAACAGGAATATTATCATGACATACTTTCTAGTTCATTTATGATTCAGTGGGGAAGTGAATGTCTCATGGTATAGACAGTGAAACCCCTCTACAGTCCTGGGGTCGGTGAACAAGAATAACACTTGTTTTAAAGATTACTCAAGTCTTATCAGTCTTTCTCTGTAGGGATTTATGTAGTAGGGCTCTTGAGTTGTCTCAAGTATATCTGAATATGGGTAATAACAAACTGTCAGAGCAAGATTCTTCTGTACATTTTGAGCCCCTGTGAAGCATTTTGGAAAGACAGGACTACATAGAAAATTAACTTTTTATTACGTTCAGTTGTTGAGAAAGAAATATCATTATATTCCAAAATCAAATTTTCTCTCCTTACTCAAGATGTCTGGACGTGGGTAACAGCCACCTCACATTAATGTCAGAGGTCCGGGTTCAGAATTCATCAATACCGCTCTCTCACTGGCTCCAGTAACTACTGTGGAGTAATGAGAGGTCATTGTAACAGAACAGAGAACCAAACTCAACTCTCTTCTGTCAGCACAGAGTTCTGCTTCTCAATATTTCTCACAACTTTTAAAAATGGAGAAGCTATAAAATAATTTTATTAGAAGAAAAGTAATTTTCTTCTGAAATGGAGTAAAGCAAACACATACCCAAGAATCTTAAAAAGTTGTTTTTTTTACAGAATATACGTTATGTATTTGTGTGTGTGTGTGTGTGTATGTATGTGTGTAGTTACAAACACTATTTATAGTATAGCTATTATGTTAACTTCATCGCAGTGTCTACAAAGTTGTGGATCCCAGTCTTGGTGCCAAATGCATATAAAAAGCTCAAAAGCTATTATGACTATACCATGCAAATTTATATCCAGAAAACCTTGGTAAGTAGACTGCAGCTCTTCTGAGCCCCATAGGGTCTCTGCCTTTGATAGTTGGGTACCTCAACTATGCATCAAAAAATGTTTTGAATCATTTTTCTCCCAGAAAGAATTAATGTCACAGTTCTGAATAGTATAAATTGTACACTTAAATCAATCATTGACTACTTTTGTCCATGTTCATTTGCATTTTGGGGTCCCTCTTCTGCATGTGGAGCTCGCTCCTTGAATCACTGGATACAGAAAAAGATACCTGAAGTATTGAAAGGGATAAGGTCTTCACAAATGTCTTTTTTTTTTTCTTTAACATGTTAACAATGATAAGGCCACTTACAAGGTTTTTCCCAATCTGTTTAACTTTTAGGATCCCTCATTGTTACCCATGGGGAAAAAAAAAAAATTGCCAGAGAAAAGCCCAAGACCACTGGCTAGTCTCCAGATAAAAATAAAACCAGAGAGCAGCAGGTGGAAGAAGATGTTGAAGAAAGGTCGGAATGAAGGAGGGGAAAGGGTATAAAACTGGTCATTGCTTCTGGCATGAGATTTTGTGGGCTATGTTTTACCTGACAGTGGGTCTTAAACTGTGACAGACTCCCACAAATTAAAGGTTGTTATGGCCGCCAAAGAAAAATCAAGTAGTGGTCAGCTTATGGTGATAGCCCACACCACATGCATCCTCAGGGAAGGTGGTGTCTCTATCTATGCGGAGAAAACTAGTGCCAGCTAATAGAGTACTGGATGAGATTTTGGTCATTGGTTTAGGACAGAACAGAGAGGGTGAGGCATATGTGGCATGTTGGGATAAAATATTAATTTAGTAGTTCTTTCCTGAATATTTTGCTTTTTTTTTTTTCTCCAAGTGCTTAACTTCACTGTGACATCTGTTTGCACAACTGTAGTCATTTCAGTTTATGGAGGCCTGTGATAGAAATATTGTTTACAAAAAATATATCATCTCTTTTTTTTCTTTAGAAAGATCTCATCTAAATAGTAAGTTAAGGTTGCGTCTATGAAACCGGTGCACCTTGTCTTGTTTCTACGAGCTTTAAAAAGTCCAAATACTGATGAGGCTGTGGATCAGAAGGAACCAAAAGTGAGTGTGTTTGTTGTCAGGTTGCTCTCCTTTGCCTCAAGAGAACGGTCATGGGTCACTGGGTGATGTGTGGTGTATACTGGTCATGTTCCTGCAGCATCCTAGTTAGACTAGGAGTAGTTGGATGTGCTTATGAAATATGTCAGATACAGAAATAAAGGTATGAAGATGTTTCTTGGTTTCTGAAATTGAACAGTAGAAGTGTTTTAAGCTTCAATCTTAATTCTAGGTAACAGAAAGTAGTTACATCACGTAAAGGAAAATATGACATTGCATGCTGCCATGATAGCAAGCATTAAGAAAGAAAATTTTGGTAAATATACATATATATGCATATTATGCAAATATATTTTATAGTAACATACAATGTTATAAGAGTGATTGATAACGTAAAGACAAGGGGGAAAATCATCCTAGATGGTTTTACCTTAGAGTAACAAATAACCTGAGACGTCTATGCTTTCTGTTAGATATCAGGCCTAGAAATCCATACGAGATGTGGAGCACATTTTCAGTGATTGAAATGTCAACTAAACACTGCCAAAACATGCCACTGTGTTCCTGCATGACAGGTAAGCTGGATCCACTCCAAGTGAACAAAAGAATACACTGTACAACAGAGTACTTACAATGAGATGCCATCCATTCCTGATGGGTTTTCAAAAGATGGGCGTTCAGACATCAACATGGGATCTATCTATGTTTAAGACAACAGGTGAGCACACACCAGTGGCTCACTTCATCCACTAAACCAGTACAGAAAAAGTAAGCCCGATGAAAGTAAACCCCATCACCAAAAAAGCTGAAAAGCCTTCGCTTAGTAAACAGAAAGGATATGAAGTGTGTGACTCATTTTAAACTAGCAATATCACTGTATGAGTTTTTGAAGATTAACTAAGAGTTTCTTTCTGATTTTTAAACTAAAACATCTAACTTATGATAATAAAAAACACATTTTGGGATGATATTGTTTCACGCCCTCATTCTCAAGGCATAATATTTAGACGATGCTTGTCCCTTTCAATTAAAAAAGAAAAAACTATGACTTTCTTTAATATGCATCCTGTGTTAAATTGTCCATAGCTGCAAAATGTATATATGTATGTGTATTTGTTTGGCATACACATGGGTACTTAAACCTGTGTGTATAAACATATACACATACATCCTCATATACACGTGTATTTTATATATATGCTGAGAAAGTTCACATATATATACAATTGCGTATGTATATATGTGTGTCTGCGTGTGTGTGTCTGTGTGTGTGTACAGGTATAAAAACTTGACAGGCAGAGTAATATTTCGCTCAGTGTTAAATGAAGTCTTTGAAAAATCAAGTACAGTCACTCAGTTAACATAGTACAGCCAGTAAACTAAGTTGAAAAGAGAAAAAGTGAATGGAAACACGATCCTGGACCATCTGTCTATGGCATTCACATCGGTTAGATCAGGGATTTTAATTTTGAGCTGTGAAGACCTCCTCCGTAGATGGGTCTTCTTGTGCGGGATGCTTCTGTCCCCCATGTGTCGCCCATGCCCTTCCCTAGGCATGCTCTGTTTCCTGTACTGGATTCCTGAGTTGTCAAAGGGTCTTGCTGAATTCCTGGTATCACCAACACTGCCCGTGACCTCATTCATTTCATTGTGAACCTCCAGTGATGTTAAGAGAATATTTCCATGAGCATCCACCTAATTGAAGAAAATACACATCGTTAGGCACCTAGCATGCCAGTAAATCTACTTTTCATATACAAACCCAGCACAGACTTATACCATGCAATCATGTCACATACATTATGAGAAACTGCACATCCGTCAAACCCAGCACTGTTTTCGTGGAAGATGTCATTCTGAAGGCTTAACTACAGTTTAGAGATTTTATTTCCTCAATTTAGAAATTCTTACATAGGAGATTAGATTAAATAAAGCAGGCTTTTTTAAATTGACATTTCCTATTATGGATACAAGTCCTTACTGAAGACAAAATTAAAGTACAAATTCCTTTCAAGATGTTGATTTAGGTATTTTAACCATTTTTCATAACTGGACACTGGATGAAAACCATACTTTCTCATCTTCTTTAGAGTCAGCTTGTCCCCTTTTCTGACTATACAAAAATATTCACACTACCGTGGACAAACAAGCAAATACTCCTGTGATGAATGGACACTCCTGATGACTTTGATGGGGGTAGATACAGACTCCTACCCAAGTATGATCTCCTTGCCCAATCCTGGTCCTGGCAGGAGGCCTCCTTTTTAAGGGCTATATTTAAGATAGACTAAAGTCCCCTCCCACATTGGAGCCAAACTTTAAAATAACATTTTATTTTGTGCTAAATACAGCTTCAGACCTTTCATGGTGATGTCGATGGTCCATTTGTTTATTTGTTCGTCCACCATGAAATTTCCACGGAGCATAACTGAGGCTAGGGGTCCCCAGTGGAGTCCTTTCTAAGTGGTCTGTAATCCTCACTCTGAGCAGTGCCAACACCTCTCAGGGCCACGTGGCCCATTCCACATTCCCCTGGGTCTCACTGCTCTCCAGCATGCTTTATGTTATCCCACTCATCTTCATTCCTTTGCTAAAGGGCCATCTTCCTTGTCCTATCTTTGTCTGTGGAAAGTCTACCCTTTCTTCTAGAACTAGATTAAGTGTCTATGGCTTCTTCCATGAAACTTTCACAAAATTAGTTATTTTGTGGAGGAATAATTTATTAATACATATTAATTTGTGTGTTCCCATCTTATGTATACTTCTTAGTTTCATTAAAGGTATTGTGCTAGATATGAAGGAGGTGAGGTGTGGAGAGAAGATTCCCAACTAAGAAGAGGCAGGTGCCTGTGCAGACCTCTGAGCAGAGCCAAGACCACAGGTGGGATGACTCCTAGACACCAAGGTAGCCCAGACACAGGAAGGGCTGCAAACATCTGGGGGCCACTCAGGCTCTGGTACAAAGGCACCAAAACAGACTCTGAGATGTCTACCCTGTGATTTGGGAGTACCATTCCATTATGCTTGGGGAAGGAGAGGTGTGATCATCAGGATATCACCCCTTACTCCCCAGATCTGTGAGTATGCTGCCTTACGTGCAAAAGGGGCATTGCAAACATTGCAAAAGGGACACTGCAAACATATTTAAGCTTATGAACCTTACAATTAGGGAGATTAGCCTGGATTATTCAGGTGGGCCTAATCTAATCACATAAGCCCTCAAAAGTATAGGATATTCTCCAGCTGGAAGCAAGAGGGAAAGAGAGGTGCAGCAGAAGGTGAGAGCAGAGGGATTTGAAGTGTGAGAAAAACTGGATTCTCTATTGATAGAGGGCACTGCAGATAAAGCATAGGAAGAAATGGGACAGCCTCTAGGAGCAAAGACTGGCTCCGCCTGATAGCCAGGAGGGAACAGGGGTCTCAGCCCTACAATCAGAAGAAACTGTGGTCAACAATCTGAATCAGTCTGGAGATAGATCTATCCCCAGAGCCTCCAGAAGGGAACACAGCCACACAGACACCCTGATTTCAGCATCCTGAGACTCTCAGCAGAGAACCCAGCTGAGCCCCACTGCACTGGACTTCCGACCAACAGAACTGGGTGCTGTTTTAAGTGGCTACATTTATGGTAATTTGTTGTGATAGCAATCAAAACTACTACAGGAGGAAAGAGGGAAGATTTCAGAGGAGAAATGCATTTGAATTGGGCCTCAAAGAATGAGTAGACATTTTTCAGCAAAAAGCAGAAAAAAAACCATCACAAGCAAAGGCTTGAAAAATGACTGAACTGTTTTGAGAAAGGCGAACTAGCTGAGTGGGACTTTGGAGAGAATGGATCCTGGCACATGCTAAGTTCACAGTTGATGGGATGATGGTCTTTCTTATCACTGTCATTACCATCTTCCTAACATTTTATATTAAGAAAATACACCCCCCTGATGAACAGGAATGCACATTAGAGTCAAGCCAGTAAGGGTTTCTGTATATTGCATTAAGGAATTTCAACTTTACCTTCCAGGTAGTAAAAAGTAACAGTGATTTCTAGAGAAAAGTGACATTCTTCTGAACTACAACCCAAGCTGCAGAGTGAAGAGTAATAGATGCATTTGAGAGGAGGAAGTAAGGAGAGGGACCACTGTTGGAATGCACTGCACTCCTGTTTCCTTTAGCGCAGTCTGAAGGAGAAATGCCGAGAGGCTGTGAGCAAGGCTCCCCTCTTGCCACTGCAGCAAATCCCAGCACTCCCAACACGTGCTGTGTCCACATGGCAGAGGCGCTCCGCCATCACCACTCATTTCT
This sequence comes from Neomonachus schauinslandi, assembly GCF_002201575.2. Taxonomy (NCBI): domain Eukaryota; kingdom Metazoa; phylum Chordata; class Mammalia; order Carnivora; family Phocidae; genus Neomonachus; species Neomonachus schauinslandi. The sequence continues at coordinate 117,980,852 of NC_058411.1, read as the reverse complement.
ACATCTTCTCAGTGAAGAAGGTGGGAAAGGGATGGAGAGAGAGTTGCCTGCCATCTGCTCCCACCTGACCTCTTGGCCTTTCCCGAGCTCTCTGCAGAAACACTCACACCACCCATGCGGAGTGCAGGGGGGTGGGGTAGCGGCAGCAGGCACATGTTAGCCTGGGCTGTGCTTGGTTCTCTTCAGTGATGCTGCCTCTGAACTGTCGGGCCAGCTGTGCCATAGTGGGGAGACCGTGAAGACCTACGGTCTTCTTAGAATGGAGGACAGCAAGCCTGCGGGTGCTGGGAAATGCAAATGGACCAAGAAGACATCCAGATACTGGGGAGAAGGCCCTTCATGGAGACCCATTCTTGGGGCTAGGGACAGAGCACTGACAGAATATTAGAGTTCTGCGTTTTGTTTTTGTTTTTTAATCCAGTAGAGGGAAAAACTCAAATGGGCCTTGTGTCTCAACAGTACCAGGAATGTTAGACCTTTGTAAGAATTTGGAACATGTGTTCCATATCTATTCTTTTTGTTTTCTTGCCCTGGAATGGTTAGCAGTAAAACCCTAACCAAAAAAAAAAAAAAAAAAGTCTGTTCGCCTGTCTTCAGGATCAGTGAAGCTCCCAGTGGTTTGGGAGACAGTCTCTCACTGTAAGAAGAGGCTGTAGAAGGAGAAGCCTGAGACACACAGTAAGGTGTGGCTGAAAGGGGGGGGGCAACAAAGGATAGGCCAGCAAAGGAGTGGGCACAAGCATGTCCTCTCTGCCAGTAGTCACTCTCCCTAAGAAAGGCGTGATTTGAACCCGGCTCACTTGGGCATCTTTTTCTTGAGAGGGAGTCAATCAGTGTATTTTAGCACTGCAATGAATAGGTGTGATACCCTACCAGATATCTGTTTTCGAATCATGACGGGAAATATATTAAGTTATCACTTAAGGGGATTTAACAAACTGAGATAACTTATCAAATCGGCTCAATTAGATCTTATTTAACTGACCGATATTTTAAATAGACCTTCTTAAACAGTAAGCTGATATATTTAAAACAAAATTTATCTAAATTTGAGCCAGAGAATAACCAAAGGTGGAAGATGCTTGCTTTTTTTAAGTCCTCATGTGGCATTTATACTTTCCAATAATAATAAATGATTTACTATATGTTAATTAGAACCTCAGAAGACTGAAAATATTTTCCTAAAGGTAGAAAAAAAAGAAAACATCACTTAACTCTAAAAAATGTTCTTTCCATTTTATGTAATATTTTAAATACAACAAAACCATGAGATAAAAGGCCCAGTGGTCCACTTAGGAACGTGGATACTTCACTGGAGATATGCACACGAAGGGTCCAGACTTGTGGGATTGTTCATGTAAAAAAAAAAAAAATTATGTATCTGCTCTGTACCATGCCCTGTGCTAGGTGAGAGACCCTAATAGATGAATAAGAAAAGATCCTTACCCTTAAGGGGTCTAGCAGGTAAGAGTTTCAATTAATCAACAAGCACATTAAAAAAAAAATACTGCATAATGAACCTTAAGCACATTTTTAAATACATGCCATTAATACTCTCTTTTTTATTAAAAATGCCATATGAAAAGCTCCCTTTAATAAAATCTAGGCGATTATAAATAACCACTTTATAGAATTAAATACCAAATGAAGACAAGTCTTTTTTATAGGAAGGGAGGGGAATATTTTGTGAGAAGCTAATTCTGATCAATATCAATGATTCTAATGATTTAGCTTCACCTGACTTTAAAAAGATGCATTTGAGAACCTTCCCCTCTCTTCCCACCAGAAAAGTGAAAAAACACACCACATCAGCAAAAAACGGTGTTGATACCACTCATTCATGGACACACATTCCATGAACATTTATCACATCTGAGCCATGGTGTGCATATTTTGGTCGATGTGAAAAATCAAATGCTGTTTAGCAGAGAAAGCATGGTGGCCATGTGAAATGTAACACGCCATTTCATAAGTGCAGAACATGTGCCATGGAAGTTGGGAGAACAGGGACAAAACCAATTTCTTGAAGAAGGGAGTGACAGAGGCAGGACAGACACAAGTAGAAGAAAAAAAAAATCCTGGGCAATGTCATAGAGAAGAGCATCTGGCTTAGGTCTTGAAGGAGGGGAAGATGTGGACAAAGAAGAAAGGGATTCTGGAAAGAGAGAATCCAAGGCAAAAAGATGATAATGTATACAGGGATTTTGGGAAGCATACAGAGAGAACGGAGAAAACACAAGAAATGAGGTCAACTGAATGTTGAGTTGATTTTTCAAGACTTAATGACAAATTTGTTTGAATCAATATCCTGTCTTCTCAAGTCCCTGTGGCTAGTGCTGTGCATTTGGGAAAGGACTTCATGAGGGCAGAGATCTAATTTTGTGCCCTTGACTCTAGTGAAGGAAACTTACCTTAAGGGAAACCAAACCCAATATCATCAATAATTTACAGAATTAGAGGGCTCTTGGGTGCTTTGGACATTTATGACTACCTTGCAGCTGTTTCAGGACACAGCTCTTGTGAGGTAGGTCTCAATAACCAACACTATTTCCCATGATTTCTATTTCAGAGTGGGTGAACACTTGTAATGGAAACAATAATGTTGAAAGCAACTTGAACATATATTGGATAATAACAGCTTAGTGTAAATTAGTTTGGATGCTTCTGACTTATAGTTTTACATTTACATAGTTTTCATTTAAAAGTGAAGCAATGTGTAGAAAATTTCCAACAACATTATGAGAAGATTTTTTTCTAAAAGAATTAAAGGAGTTATTAAAATGTGTTAAATCTTAGAAACCAAACATTTTAAACAAATATGTCCCCAAAAGATGCTAATCTTCTCCTATAATTTAAAATTTACATCTTAAAACAGATGGAAGTGGTGTTGTTGAAACATAAGATTGAAATGCCCTGTATGGAATGACAGATGATGACTTGCATTTTTTAAAGCATTTCATGAAAAAAAAATTAAAGCATTTCATGAATACTTCATATTTTGAAGAGTTTGTGTCATATCTACTATAATTAGAATCAATGATTTTAATATAGTTTTTCTTCCTGCTCTATAACCTTGACAGGCACAAATATTCAAAAGTGGAAAACATTTCATGCAGAATATATTACAAAGTGGTTTTCATTTTTTTCTAGAATCTCTCACCAGAGTGGCATTTTATTGATACTCATTCTCTAATTACCTTCAAACTTCTATATAAGTAAAATACTCTATTAGAAAAATTTTTTAAAAAGTATCTGTCATGTGAGGAAAGAAATCTTGCTCTTCAGTAAAAGGAATGATGCCAAGTCTGCAGCTCTAATACCCTGGAAGGAATTACAACTTTCTGCCACTTCATGAAATTCAAATACAATCAAAGACTAACTCTTGAGTATAGAAACAATTCAAGAAACCCAAGAGGTTATGCACAAATAAATTAAGGGCACGATTTACATTGCACCATTGGTCTGAGGAGAAACGAAGTGAATACATGAACAGTTTGAGCATTCATGCATCAACCACTAAGTTAAAATAATGTGCAACCACTGAATATAAGGAAAATCTACTTAAGGTTTTATAGTAAGGTCAATAACATCATCATCCCAAAGATAGTCATTGATGGCACAGATCCCTCTTGGTGGCCTGCAGAGCCCCCGAGGGTACCACCCTGATATCCCCTTATTGGACAGGAAAGGTGACCTCAGAAAAACAATGGCAGTGCAAATCCCTGTGGTCAGCCCAGTGTCCTCTTTCAGTCCAAGGACAGGTGCAGCCCTCTGAGCCCCATCTATAACACAGATGGGTTTCCCTGAGGTTGTTGATGGTCACGCTAACAAACAATCTTGAAAGATATCACTAAAAGTGAATGAATGAATAATTGTAATTACAAAGAATTCTTGAAGGTGTTGGCCAGGTGCATAGTGACATTTCTGTTTTGCATGAAGTTTGTGATTCTTTTCTCACTTTCCCTTAACTCATCCACATCACATGATATAAGCTTTTTGGGAGATTCATTTCCATCTGAAAATTATCACTAAAGTCTTAGATGTGGGTCAGCAATAATATTTAATGCTTATCTTTAAGAATATCAAATATGCATTTAAAACTAGTATCTATGAATTTGTATATCAACTTTAGACATTGACAGCTGATTTACAATTATAGATTTTTAAAAATATGAACATATAAAGGCTTTAACAAAGCTGTTGGGAAAACACAGAAACATTTTCAGAAAAACAATAAAATGGCCTTGTGAATAAAATAAAATTTTCCTCTGCATCTGATTTATAATATAATATCTGACGTAAAATATTTTTCATATTCTGCTACTTTTCTCTGTGCATGTTAGAGGTGTTTCTGTTTTTGCTTTAAATTTTAAGCTTCACACTCAAAAAGGTATTTCTGCGGCACAACCTGACTGTTCTAAACCATTTCATTTAGAAGAAAGGAAACAATTTATGATCTGTTTAAATTATGAGGGAATTTGGAAAAACAGCATTGTATGTGTATGTGTGTCTGTATATCTGTGTGATGAAAACAATAATGATGTGATGAATTCCAGTTTCCTTGGAAATGGCATGACCAAAGCATATTGTGTATTCATAGTAGGATGCAGACGTATTTAGAAACATAACAGTGTGGTACTAAGTATATTTTCCAGTAAGAAGTTCAGGATAATTTTGCTTGTGGAAGCCTGATTTTTTTCACAGATCCTAAGTTTCTCTGACCAACTCTATTTATGTTTTGCTGAAGGGATGGGAACCATTTGCATTCATTTAACTGACTGCATTCATTCATGAATGTTTGTGAACATATTCTGGGCCACCAGTGGTCTATGGACACAGCAAATACTCTAAGGAGCTGCTGCATTTCTCTAAGGAACTGCTGCATTTCTCTAAGGAATAGACCCATAACATGTACTAAGAGCATGGGAAAAAGCAAGGAAAGACCACAGGCTTGAGAAATAAGTAAGTTTAGCAAGAAGAATTAAATAATAAAGAAATGTAGGAGCAAGTGTAGTGTGTAAACAAGGAGAAATATATTTTTGAGAACTTTATGGGGTGCAAGAAGTAAAAAGATAAAGACAAAAATTACATAGAAACTATAATGTACTTTCATTAAAGTATTGTTTATAATTGCAATGACATATTGTTTTTATTAAAAAAAAATGAAATGACATGTAATTGCAAAGTTACTTTGTACCCGGAAGGATGTAAGGATGCTGAGTGGGGCTGGAGGGGGTGGACCTAATTTATGGTCTCTTTCTTAGTGTACAGCCCAAGGGCTTCCTAAAGCAATGCACCATCCTTGGCTACCACTATCTGGCCCTGATGGCTCTGACTTTTGCGAACACACCCAGCAGGGGACAGGGCCTGGGCAGATCTATGAGATCCCTTGAACAGAGCACGGTTCCTCCCTTGCACTAAGGACCTTGGACTAGGGGACTATGCCAGATAGTGGGTGGATGAGAGACGGGTCTGCCCACACTGTAAAAGAACAGTGGCGTGCTGGACAATAAAATTTGTAATTTTATCACTAAATGAGTATTTCAACATTTTGGAAACATGCTTTTGCCTGTCAAGCTCAGAGCCAACATCCCACATGGTATTCACATGTTCTGTTCTTTTCAGAGGCAACTGGAAGCTTGTGGCTTCTCCAGCTTCTGCACTAATTTTGGTTTTATATAAAACTCAGTGACTTGCAGGAGGCAACATTTCAGGTTATAATCAAAAGCCCACACAACTACTTAAAGGTCATGCAAGTAACTGTAGTGACTGATGAGTGGTAGGAGCAGGATGGGTCTGTGAAAGGCATGATGGGTGAGTGGTCAGGCTGGTGGAGGGCCTACCCGGTTGCTTTCACTCTTGGAACGGTCATTCTTTGCCTTGGCTGTCTTTTCTGCAAGCTTCTTCTGCCTTTGAGGGCCTCTTCCAAAGAAAATGTAGTTGACAAAGGCATACTCCAGAAGGGCCAGAAACACAAAGACAAAGCAGCCCATGAGGTACATGTCAATGGCTTTGACGTAGGGGATTTTGGGCAATGTTTCCCGAAGGTGTGTGTTGATGGTTGTCATCGTCAGCACGGTCGTGATCCCTACAAAAGAAACAAAAGGGTGAGAGGCTGCAGTTTTGCAGCTCTATTCCTCAGTTTCACTTTTGTATTTTCTCAAACAGCTCGAAATAGTTGGAGATAGTAGATTGAATATTATTAGGTGACCAGAAAGCAACAGAGCATGAAACATGTATGGACATCAGGTCACCACTCAGGTCAGGAAGCTGACATTTCTGCTCCCTGGTGGGGCACCACCCCGTGGCACCTAGCTTAGAGAGAGAGGGAATGGAGAATATATGGAGATATGTAGGCAGCAAAGGAGAATGTGCTTTTTAGGAAAGTTGGAAGAAATGAAAATAATCCCAGAAATTAACATAAAACACTGTGTGTCTGGATGAGATGCTTCCAAGAAGAATGAATCTATGAAGACTCAAAAAAGAGGGTCACCTATGGCCATTAGTGAGGGCTCAGTGAGCCTGCCCGTCAAAAGAAAACAATTCTTACCACAATGCTTTATGAAAAAGGGGAATGAGGCAACGATTTCTATTTTTATTTTTTTAAAGATTTTATTTATTTATTTATTTGACACAGAGAGAGAGTGACTGAGAGAGAGGGAACACAAGCAGGGGGAGTGGGAGAGGGAGAAGCAGACTTCCCGTGGGGCAGGGAGCCCGATGTGGGGCTGGATCCCAGGACCCTGGGATCGTGACCTGAGCCGAAGGCAGATGCTTAACGACTGAGCCACACAGGCACCCCAAGGCAATGATTTTTAAAACTGATAGCGGACTTGATCCAGTCCTGAGCTTAAAAAGAAAGGAGTACTTTAAAAAAAAAAAAAGTACTTCAGGGAAGCTCCTGAGGACAGATGATTTCAGAGTCCTTTCCCTCCTCAACTAAGAGTCTATACAAGCTTCTCAGAACATGCATGATGAAGTCAAGGGCTAATGAATCTTGCCATATTCTGGGGGAACTGACCAGATCCTTTTTTTTTTTTTAAATTATAATGTTGAATTCTCATAATGTAGTATGTGAATGATTTCTGTTTCCCTAACAGAGCTAAGTCCAGTCTCTAAAAACACGTAAGGACCATATTTTGCAATTATACCATAGCAATGGACTTTTTTTTGTTTTCAATACAAAGATTCCATATTGGATAATTTGAAGACACAGAAAGGAGGGGACATGTCCGTGACATGACTAGAGTTTGTTGAACTGAGTGAAGTCATACATGCAGGAAAGATATGGATTGCTCACTTCTTGGTGGGACAGTAAATACTACAGCTGACTTGCTCTCTCTTAAGACAGCTCCAAAGGGGGGTGCCTGGGTGGCTCAGTCTGTTAAGCATCTGCCTTAGGCTCAGGTCCTGATCCCAGGATCCTGGGATGGAGCCCCATGTCGGGCACCCTGCTCAGCGGAGAGCCTGCTTCTCCCTATCCCTCTGCTGCTCCCCCTACTTGTGCTCTCTCTCTGTCAAATAAATAAATAAAATCTTAAAAAAAAAAAAAAAAGACAGCTCCAAAGGGTCAACTCTTTTCTATCCATTCAATTAACTGGTGCCACTGAATGCAATTATCCCTGTGTCTTCAAGGACCCAATGGAGAGAAACACTTCCTCCTCATTGCTATTCATGCCTTCCGTCAAAAAGGAGACTTCTGAAAGTGAGAGCTTTAGCCATGGTCCCTCAGCCACAGCAACCTGAAAAATATGATGTCACTGAGGCCAGGGGACAGTGCAGGCCAGAGAGGTCAGTGCTCCCAAGATACAAGGCACAGCCCAGACCACCTCTACATATGATTCCACCAAAGGCACTTCTCTGAGCCCCCAGATCACACCCAACTCTCCAGTGGAGGGTTTGTATTTGTTAAGCATCTTAATTTGATGCTCTCCGGGTTCCCATCCCATCGTCGGAGGTAAGAATCCTTATCCTGTGTGTCCCACAGAGAGAACCTCCAGACCATAGATCTCTACTTGCTCGGGACCATCTGGAGGGCAGGGAATAAAGCCCAGTCTTTCTGTCACTAGCACATGCTTTCCTTCCACCCACCTCTAAACTGCTATGAAAAGTAGAGGAGGGAACTGAGGCACTGAGAAACTATTTTTGTGTATAACTGCAAACCATGATAGCTTATGGAATATATGGAAATTGAATATGTCAGAATATTTTAAGATTCCCCTTTGAAGTAACATTCATGTGCACCTGGGGACTTTTAAAATTCGAAAATGGCAATGGGATGATTACAGTTTACAAATAAATGTGAAAACACCACGCAAACTCTCCAAAATTAGGTGTTCTCACCATTATTCAAAAATTTTGTAATTTTGCTGCCACAAATTTTTTTCCTTCCAAGTGTACTTGGAGAGCATGAATGTTCTGGTTCTCTCCAGTTGACTCTTGTGGCTCTCCAGTTGACTATTTTGAGCGGACATGTATAACACAGGCCTCAGTGGATGTCCTGGGAAATGGGCTGAAAGAACACAGGGATAGCAAGAGCCAGCATATGTCACAGGCACTCAGCCTGGGAAAAGCAGCCCTAAGTAAAATGGGACAGCAACCTGGCTCAGGCCCATCAGCTCAGGCTCGAGGAGTATGGTTTTGGGATGAGTGCTCTGTTTGGGCTCACATTAGCTCGTAGTTTAAAAAGCCAGTACATTTACTAATTCTCTGTATCATTTTACTTCCTATCTAGATATTGCGGATGATGGTGGACTGTAGTGATTCACAGACCTGGATGGTACAGCCACATGGCCCAGGCCAAAATCCTAGCTCTGCCACTTCCCAGCAGCATGACCTGAGCCTTGATGGTCCACACCATTGTCTACAGCTGATGTGAAGTCTAAATGTGATGCCTGAAAACCATTGGTGATATGTTAATAACGGTAACTGGCAGCGTTAACACTAATAACAACAAATAATCCTATTTATTATTATCATTACAGAAAAATAAATTATTCAGTAGATTCTGGCTTCCTGGAAAGAGACCACAGCCATAGCCTTGCTTTGAGCTTCCGCCCTCCAAGGCGACCCATCCAACTGCAGTACAGGAGATGACTGAATGGTGCTTTCCATGTTCTTTGTACACTGATCAAGCTGTTCAGTCTTTCTACTAATTGTTAGCCTCATATTATTTCTCATTTAGATTATGCTAATATCGTATTTGAAAAACTGCATTTATACAGATGACTATGAAATAAAAATATAATTTGCTTCATTTAATCAAAAGATACTTTATTTCTCTTCTTTGTGATCAAAATAATGTGGTCTAAATTATTTTAGTTTGAATTTTCCCTTTTAAAAGGACCGGTACTATTATTCACTATTATTCACTTCAGGTTTTTGAGGAAGATCACCTAATTACACCTCCCAACTTTGCAACCTGATGGCTTGTAACACTAACAATTCAACAGATCTGGGAGTCAGCCCCTGATCAGTAGAAGCATAAAACCCTGAAGCGTACAGAACAGCAGTGCAACACAGCTTTGTGAAGGACCAGCGTTTCCCTTCTCAATAGAGAGACAATCCCAGACAACTGCAGGTCCAACAGAGCCCTCGCCAGAAAGGGTGTTCCATGGATATCTTTGCTGAACACTCCTCTGCACCGACCTGTACCTCTAAGATCTCTTTCAGAAATGAGGTGCATTCATCAGCAGCCATTCAGGATGCTGATAACAGCACTCAAAGCATTTTAAAGGTGTGTTACAAGACAAGACAGGTGGAAAAGGGCTGGGGTAGGAGAATTTCTCCAATTAAAGCCCCCAAACCATAGCCATATCTTCTTAAAGAGGCACAGAGCACATTAGCATTTTAAAGATTCTGAGGGATCCCTCAATAGTAATAATTAATAATAGTTCTTGCTTAGCTTTTTTTTTCTTTTTGATCCTTTTTTACAATGTAATAGACAAGATGACTCTTGCATGTACTGTCTACTGACACCATAGGAATCACCTGTAGTGGTTAAGGGAGAGAATCCTGGAGTCTGACTAACTGGATTAAAACCTTTCGTCTGACACTTAAAATGTCATATGACTTTGTACCAGTTATGTAGCTTCTCTGTACCTAATTTTCCTGCTCTGTCAAATGGGACCAATAACATTGCTTATTGTGCTATGGATGTTCTGTAGAACAGGTAAGGTAACCCCATTAGTGGCCTTGCAGAGAACCTGGTATCTGAGTATTCAGCAAATTTCAGCGTTAATGATTATTGTGTTGTTAAGTGTTCATGACCCTGTGATATACTTTCCCTTAGTTATTGGAGGTGACCTGGTGACATTTCCTGATCCCTGCAGACCCAGGCTCAGAGACCCTGTTCTACATAGGCAGAAGGTGGGACAAAGGGAGTGAGCACTCTGGTATCCTACATTGAGAGCTGGACCTGTTGGACTGTTGTCTGCTCAGACCTGTGGCCCTAGGGTCAAGCTGCCTTCCAGACCCCCAGGCCTCAGGTTCATCTGGACACTGGCAAATGCCCATTCACTTCTGCCTCTGTACTCACATCTGCCTCCCAGACTTGTGACATCTGTCAGAACCTGGCACTCCTCCAGTGGTGAAGCCTTAGCAACTCTGGGCAGACCATTCCTTTGTCCTAGCAAAGCCATAACAGGATGATTTAGGTTTATAGTCATAATGCTGTTCTGTTGGAAAAAATGGAATCTACTTTCACATACTGTAATGAGGTTGGGTTGACTACAACTCACTTCAGATAGATTATTTAATATTGTGGAAGACAGTGTCTTACGATTAAGGAGCTATAGAACGTGTATATCTAGAAAATTTAGGAATTCACATTTTCAGTACACCTCACTCCTATTGATGCTAGATAATTACAGTTCTTTGGTACTTATATTTCTCTACTTATCTCAATAATGACAAATTCTCCAAGGCCAATTCAATGTGAAACTCAAGAAGCTTTAGCTTTAGAGCTCTACTTGCATAGTCCTCATCCAGACTTGGGGTGGGGTCTTAGAGATTTTATATTTGTCTATTTTATATTCTCTTTCTTAAAGAGAGACTCTGAAAAGGTATAAGCTAACAGGTCTGCAAAATTTAGATCTGCCCCCCTAAATACATTTTAGTTCTGCTTTTCCAGGTGAGAAGAAGAGAAAATTATTTAACGAAGAGTAATCTAGTAACATTAAAAAAAAAGGAAGGGGGAAACTTACAGAAAGGACCATTGCAACAGGGTAACCTCTGTAGGCCATAGAAAAGTCCTGGAGATCTTTTTGAGGGATGCTTTTCTTACTAGACCCATTAAAAATACATAACAATATAGCGCTTTTAGTTTTTTGATACTTTCTTCTTTTCAAACTAGCTTTTTATTCAGCTAACACTTTTAGGAATAGTTACCTGATTTCCTATGTGTTAATCTAATCTTGAATGTAACTCTGCCAGTCACCTATCTGTGAGTCTAAACCAGACATCCGCATACACACATGTACACACATTTTCCTAGGGAAAACAGTGTCAATCAACTTGAAGTCCTGGAAAAAGATGAAAAAAAAAAAAAGGGAAGAAAGAGGGATAACTGGAACCCTGAATTCTTATGGTTCTCTCTAAGCTAATTTACCAGGAAATGTATTGATAATTATTTTCCATAATTTTGCTTTCAGGAATTGAATTCAACCATCCCAGAGAAGGGATGCACTAGATAATTGCTCTTCAGCTCTATACTTATCTAAAATGTATTTAAATGATTATTTCATTCATGCAGCTTCATAATAATTAGCTGAATAGAGAATAATGTTTTTTTTGAAAATATAAGCCTTCCTTTAATAATTTAAAAATATTAAAAATATTATTAGAACCTATAAAATATATTGTACATTAGCTAATAATCCAGTTGCCAAATGACCAGTGGCCAGTACAGATCACTAGTGCTCTTGAGAATCACTCAGAATCTAATCACATATTTAAATGCTCATTAAATTGTGTAATTCCAATTACATGCTATAATATTTGACTATTTTTCTGACTTAAAAAAGATGAATACCCAATTAATCAAGTCTTCTTTCTGGGCCACAGAACAATTTTGAACAGGAGATGTTAATCCTTGCTTTAAAATTAGTGTCAAAAATAGTTTTATTATGCATATTTTCCCTTTCATTGGCATGAAAATTCACATTTGAGCCTTATAATTAAATTAACACATCAAAGGAATCATGCACGAAATTATTGTTTCAAGATAAAAAGTGACTGTATGGGCAAGACTGGTGTCATGATGTCAAAAAATTGTAGTTGAACTATAGCCTCTGAACTTTCTTAATACTGTAATGATATGGTTACTTTACATTTTAGATATCATTTAAAAATAGCACATACCAAGGGCAACTCTAGCCGCAGATGCATCATAATTGATCCAGAAGGACACCCATGAGAGAATCGTAATTAATATAGAGGGCATGTAAGTCTGGAGAATGAAGTATCCAATGTTTCTCTTCAACCGAAAGCTCAGTGAGAGCCGAGGATAGGCACCTACGGTAAAGAGATAAAGATTACACTGGAGAAAAGACATAGCAGACAAACAGTTTGCTTTGACCTCCACTGTTCAACAGCATGCATTTGAAAAGCTCATGAACTGAGAGGTGGCCACTGCAATTTGCTTCTGTCTGCCTAATGGTATTTATGGAAGAATTGGGAGGGGGGTCCATTTTAGTCTATAAGAGAATATTGAAGATACTCTTCTAAAGCCAAGTGCTCAGCTGAGGACCATCCCTGGGAAAACTTTGGGAAAGTATTTAATTTAGAATACAGAATCATGCCAAGTATCTTGTTCATTGTTTAATTAAGGACTGTTCTCTTCTCCATTGTAAATAGGGGAGATTTGGCTCAAGGTTTTTTTGGGCAAAATGGCTTTTACCAGTTGTCCCTTCCGCCCATCTAGAGCAACACTGTACACAGATATGTGAATTGCTGATCCTCATCTAAGGACACTTCCGGGCTACCCTGAGAGCTGGAGAGGCACAGACACAGGGGCCAGCGTACACTGCAATGATCTACTCTGACCACAGACAAGGCATTAAGGAGAGCCTCAGAGAAGCACCTTGTTCGCTTTCTTGTAAATGAATCCCAGTGCTAATCTGATGTGTGCATCTCACTTAGGACACTTTTGGAACCCCACCATCACAAGGTAAGAAAATTGCCCACTGATTATTGTCACATTTTGTTTTATATTTGCCTGCTCTGTTTTATTTTGCTTTTTTTAGAGCAAAGCAAGGGTAGTCTCCATTTCTTCCTGTCCACTTCAACTGTCCACTGTATCAGTCCCAAACCTCCCGGCTCCTGATCTAGATTCTAGTGAAGCTGCTGGAAGGACAACCAGTGAAAACTCAATGATCTTCTCTAATCACCAACTTCCTTGCCTCTTTCCCTCCCATCATCACTGATGGACGGTGCTCCCTTCCTGAGATCGCTGTACCTTGCTTCTCTTGCCCTCCTTCTACTCCAAGACTGACAAGCTACTACTCTCTTCCTGCACCCAAATATATGCATTTTCCAGACTTCATTCCATGTCTTCTGTGTTTGTTCCTACATTCTTTTCTTTAGCCGCCTGATTTACTCATATGACTATTAGTTCTATGTCGAAGATGAAGACTTATCTCCAGGGTTCTACTTTGGTATCAACTATTTTCAGTCAGAATTATATAAAGGAGAAAAGAAGCCACCTAAGAGACTTAGCACCTAAAGGCTGACAATCTGTGAAGTTTCTTCCAGTCATTTTTGTGTGTATGTAGAATTTCTTTTACATAGCTCTGATCAAATGCATATAGCATACTGTCATCAGAGCATAAACATTTTCATACCTATTCAAATTATTTGTAAATACAATTTAAAATTCTTCCAAATTTTTCTTCAAATATATACATATGTACTCTAGTTTATAAATACATTTTCCTGAATGCTACAAATTTAGGTTATTTCCATTTTTACAAAACTATAAATAATATTCTTAAGAATATACTTGAGTAAAGTCCTTTTCTATATTTGGACTTATTTCCTTAGGATGAATATGCCAAAAGAGGAATTGCTGGGCCAATGTTTAGGCTTTTGATACTTATTGCCAAATTACTTTGCCTAAGAATCATGCCAGTATACACATCACTATGAGCACTTTATAGAATTGTCTATCTCACCTTGTAAACATGACAATGTTCCATAATATTTCTTAAAAATAACTTTTGCTAATTTCTTTGGGAAAAATTTTCCTTTCCGATCAATTTCTTTAACTGCATACTTCCTAAATATCTGTTTTTTTCTCTGTATTTAAGCTCATAAATGATCTGATTATACTATTTATTCATTTTTCTCATTTTTTGTTCCTCTTACTGTTTTCACCTATTCATTTAAGTTCTTTTGATACTAATCCTTGTTTGTATTGTCTGCAAGCATTTTCACAGTTGTTTGTTTTATAACTTGTAATGGACTTGAGTGGGGGACATATAAATACTTAAATTTTTTGTATATAGAATTTATCCATTCTTTTTTCCTTGTTATTTTTAAAACTTGTTTTTAGGCTTAGGTAAGTTCACAATAGAAGTTTAACCACAAACCTACTTTTAAGGTTGGTAATTATTTCAGTGTTCAGTGTGAAGTGTACATGTACACTGATTTTTATTCCCCAAACAGCTAACCAATCCTCCCAACACCATCAGTGGAATAAAATTTCCTTGACATAGGTTTGATAGATTCTATTATTGTTTTATATTACATTTTATGTATATGTGGATCATTGGCATGATGTGCCATTGAGCCAGGTCAGAGCCTCATTGTAGGCTTTCCCATCTCCAAATCCCTGGCCCTATGATCCATCCACACATTCCTGAAGCACAGCATGGACACGCACTGTCAACCCATACTCAAAATCTTCTATGGCTTGCTGCTTTCTATAAAGGTCCAAATATGCATCTGGGAATTTTAGTGTCTGCAAAATGTTTTCCCAAATTAACTTCAGTTTTATTTTCTACTATTTCTCTTCATTAAACAGACCATTTTCTAGCCCAAAGAGTGTCCTCACTGCCTCAAAATAATTGTCCATATTTCCTGCCCCTGCTGATTCACACATACTTTTCCCTCAAGAAATGTCTTTCCTTATCCACACTCCAAAACCTTGGTCAAATGCCACATCTTCCATGAATCCTTTCTTCTTTCCTCCAAATAGTAGTCATTACCTTCTTGAGTCATTTTCTTTTTCATTAAAATTATTATTATTTAACAAGGCAAGATCTTCCTTAGTACATTCTACAGTCCCCAAGGCAGAGTTTGTGAAGTGATGTATTTTTCATATACTGTGATACCTAGGTAAATGTCTAAACTATCATAGGTTATCAACAAATACATCTGTTTGCATGAAAACAGGAGTATTTGGTTTAGTTATGTGATTTTCTAGCAAGTGTAATACTCAAAACATTCAATATCTTTATTGAATCTTAGTTTGAAATCCCACAGCAACTTCAATATCTTTACTGAAGTAACTTCAATGTTGGATCGTAGTTTGCAATTTCATGACAATCTCATGCTTTACTTATCACTTATCATTTGCTTCTCTTGTTTCAGATATGTCTCACTATATCCACTATACTTACAATAGTTTCTGTATTCATCAGGATAAGCTGACTTATGTTGCAATAACAAAAGGCCCCCCCAGGTCTCTGCAGCTGACAAGAAGGATTTTTTTTTTTCTTGTGCTACATATCCACTTATGCTGTATCTGGAGCACTACTGGATATTGTGGTAGAAGTGCTACACTCAGCTGCCCTCACATTTCCTTGTCTAAAGCAAGTCTTACTGTCAATCCTTATGTCATTGGAGAACAGTTTAGTCCCCTCCCAGGGGAGAGCAGCAAATATTTTTTGAGTAAAAAATTAATCTACATATTCCTCAACTTTCCATTTTCAAGTCAACTTTCCTAATATTTCCCGAAGTATACCTTCTTCAGGGAAACCATTCCCAACAGAGGCAAATATCAATACTTAAGTAATGAAGTACAATTGAGGCTGTTGGGAATTCTTGTCCCTATAACATGGAGGCTAATGACATGAATGCACAGTCAAACATTTAGAAGATCATTATAGACCTTGAGAAAGGGAATACTAATCTGATTTCAAAAATACCTGAATCTCTGAAAATTTGCCAAGATATAACACAAAACTTAGAATAACACAAAATTCATAATACAGAACTTAGAAAATTAAGAAACATACCATTTTCTTATGTATTTGTCCAGTAAATATATTCTACTTGTCGAAATTGAAGTGCCACTTCAAATCAAAACAAGTATTAGGCACTCACCATATGCCCTATCCATTCTAGTCTCATAATTCAGATGTGGGAATGGTGAATGGAGCAGACAACAAAGATGAAAAAGAAGAGGGTCTACACTCTCAACTAGCTCCAATTAATCCATGTCAGAGAGAGACTCATACAGACTGACCTTGGTAAACAGTGGTAAGAGCCACGCTGGAGATACAAAAATATTTTAGAGCATGAGAGCTGGTGATGCAAGAGAGGTTTCATGGCATCTGAACTGAAATACTATTCCTGGTTGGATAAAATTTTTTTTCAGTCAGGAAAGCCTTCAAGGTAAGACTCAGCTGAGCCGAATGAAGAAAAGCCTTTCAATATGCCATGAGAAAGAGACCTCAGAATGTTAATAAACACAAGAATTCTCAGAGATGTTGAGACATGTTCTAGGCTAAGGCCTTTGCCATTTGATATGCATCCTAAAGAGCACATAAAAGTCTTCTTGTAGCTCTGTTAGACAAAGTCCTTACACTGCAGGGCAAATGCCATAATGTATGCTGTATCTATGGGAAAACTCCCCACATGATCATAGCTAATGGTTAATAAAGTTGAGAAGTAGTGAGTCAGCTACAGAAAGATACAGCCTTCAAAACAGAAATAGAAGCTTAAAAATTACAACAGAAAGGCACAGAAGCCCTAAAGCCTGTGTGCCAATGCAGATGTGGTCAGGTTCCCAAGTAGGTGCTGAGCCAACAGACAGAGGAACAGTCCCTGAACACAAGTGCATTGTTTCAGTTCAGAGCTTCCTTGGCAAAATTACCTATCAAAGATGCTGATCTCAACCTTTTCTCCCTAGATGCACTAAAAGCTATGCAAAAAACAAGGCTCTGGATATTTAATCTAGCCTAAATTAATATTGCTCTCTAAAGCATTAATATTGCTGAAGAACTCATAAAAAATGTGGACAGAGTATTGTGTCACCTTTGTGGAGGGAGAGAGCCACTCAAATGTGTCCATAAAGTAATAAACTGTTTTGCAACTGCGGCAGAGCTGACCTATACACATGTGCTTCTCCCTCTTTAAGGTGGCCACTGTGAGAGGTTCTCCCACCATTGCCTAAGAAGCTTTGTGAGCTCTCAGCGATGCTCTTGGGTTTTGTCGGCATGGCCTGTCTCATCATGCTGGGCTCATTCATTTATAATCTACTTTTCCACATTATAACATAACCTAAAATTCAAAATAGTGTTAGTAATTTTCTTGCTCCCTTTACAAGTCCCCTTAATTATTTTATGTTCAAAAAATCCATGAAGGGAAGGATATATATGAAATAGCACGGAAAGAAAGAAGAAAAACAGGACAGGAGCTCAAAAGTTGTTTTCAGATTGTTTCAATAGGCAATGATTCTCCTTTTGATTCTCCACAATAAAACCAGAATGTTGTATCACATGACTGTGAAGCAAAGAGAGGGGGTGTCTAAAGGATCTAGTTTCAGCCTCATGGTTTATTCCTTTGGGAACTGACTGTCCTATTAGACCCTCAGTTTTCTTGTGTTGAAATAGGACAAGAATATCACAAGTGAAAAAAAAAAAGATTT
Source organism: Neomonachus schauinslandi (assembly GCF_002201575.2). Lineage (NCBI taxonomy): Eukaryota > Metazoa > Chordata > Mammalia > Carnivora > Phocidae > Neomonachus > Neomonachus schauinslandi. The sequence goes on along the minus strand of NC_058411.1, from coordinate 117,962,980 downwards.
TATACTTCATCAGAATTATAGACTATTAACCCACAAAGGAAATCACCAAGTAAATAAAAAGACAACCTGCAGGGGCACCTGGATGGCTCAGTCGTTAAGCATCTGCTTTCGGCAGGTCATGATCCCAGCGTCCTGGGATCCAGCCTGGCATTGGGCTCCCTGTTCCGAGGGAAGCCTGTTTCTCCCTCTCCTACTCCCCCTGCTTGTGTTCCCTCTCTTGCTGTGTCTCTCTCTGTCAAATAAATAAATAAAAATCTTAAAAAAAAAGACAACCCGCAGAAAGGAAGAAAATATTTGCAAATCATATATCTGATATGGATCTTGTATCTAGACTATATAAAAAAGGTTTACAAAAAAACACAACCCAATTTAAAAATGGACAAAGGACTTGAATAGACATTTCTCCAAAGAAGAAAGTGTCCAATAAGAACATAAAAACATGCTCAACATTATTACTTATTAGGGGAAATGCAAATCAAAACCACAATGAGATACCACTTCATACTCACTAGGATGACTACAATGAAAAAAGATAGATATAGAAATACTATACTATTTGGTGATTCCACTACCCGGTATTTACCCAATACTAATAATACTAATAATATAAAAATACTAATTCAAAAAGATATATGAACCCCTGTGCAACATTATTTACAATAACCAAGAAGTGACCCAAGTGTCCATTGATAGTTGAATGGATAAAGAAGATGTGGCTTACACACACACACACACACACAGGAATATTACTCAACAATAAAAAAGAATAAGATCTTGCCATTTATGACAACATGGATGGACTTAGATAATATTATACTAAGTAAAAATAAGTCAGACAGAGAAAGACAAATACTGTATGATTTCACTTATATGTGGTATCTAAAAAAACCAAAAAAATGAATAAACAAATAAACAAACAATGCAGAAACAGATCCATAAACACAGAGAACAAGCTGGTGGTTGCCAGAGGGGAAAAGTGTGGTGAATGGGCAAAATGGGTGAAGGGGAGTGGGAGATACAGGCTCCCACTATGGAATGAATAAATAATGGAGATGAAAGGTTCAGCATAGGGAATATAGTCAATGGTATTGAAACAGTTGTATGGTGACAGATGGTAGCTACACATTTAGTGATCACAGTATAACGTGCTGAGCTGTGGAATCACTATGTTGTACACCTGAAACTAATATAAAATTGTGTGACAACTATATTTCAATTTAAGAAAAGACAATAGCAAATGTTGGTGAGGATGTGGAGAAATTAGAACCTTCATGTACTTCTTGTGGGAATGTTAAATGGTGCCATCACTTTGGAAAACAGTATGGCAGTTCTTCAAAAGAGTTAAACATAGTTAGTTACCAAATGACCCAACAGTTCCAATCCTACGTACATGCCTATGAGAAATGAAAATATATCTACAGAAAAACTTGTACATGAATGTTCAGAGCAGCCTTATTCCTAATACCCAAAAGGTGGAAACAGCCCAATGTTCATCAACTGATGAGTAGTTAAATGAAATATGATATATTCATACAATGGAATGCTGTTCAGCAATAAAAAGAAATGAGGTATTGATATATGCTGCAACATGGATGAACCTTGAAAACACCATGTTAAGTGAAAGAAGCCAGTCACAAAAGGACCATATACTGTACGATTCTACTTATCTAAAGTACACAGAAAAGGCAAATACATAGAAGCAGAAATTAGATTAGTGATTGCCCAGGATTAGGAGAATTGAGTTGGGGGAAATGGGGAGTGCCTGCTAATGGGTACAGGGTTTCTTTTTGAGTTGATAAAAATATTCTGAAAGTGAATACAGTCATGATTATACAGCTATGGAAATACATTAAAACCACTGAATTGTATAATTTAAATGGGTGAACTGTATGGAATCTAAATTGTATTTTGATAAATCTATTATAAAGAAAAAAAGAATACCTACTATTGTATTTTACTGGAAATTAAATAGCTTAATTTATATCAAGTAACAAGCATACTATCTGGCCCCAAATACACATTTGATAAATACAAGTTGCTTCTTTCTTTCCTTTTCTTCCTCTATGATGACTTCTGTGTTCAGGATTCTACAATCTAAAAGGTTTTACCATTGAGCATTTAAAAAAAATTGTGCTAGAGGTTTAAAAAGTAATTCCAAAAGATAAAGGTAGTCGAGAATTACTTTTGCAGAGGAGATGTGGGGCAATGAATTTCTGAAGAAATCTGGCTTCTGTAGTGAGACATATTTCATAGGTCAGGAGCCCTTAAAGGAAAATGATTTCATAGCAACAAGTTGTGATAGCTAAACTCTCATTTAGCACTGAGAGTAAGCTTGCTCTGGGCCCACCATTTTGGATTGAAGGATTAGCACTTGGCTAGGAAATACAGATGAATTGTCTCTTAGGATCCTTCTAACAAAAGTCAATGGGGGAAAAAAGAATGGGAATTTGTCTCTAGAATTTAAGATTAAATTATAAATAAGATAGAGATGAAAATTCCTTTTAACATTTCATATAATACTTTTTCTAGACCTATAGTAGATGTTATTTATAGACCCAATGGACAATTATTTGATCACAGGGCCTTAGTTTACTAAAGCATGGAGTTCACAAATGGACTTTAGAGAAAATTAAATGAATGTATTAACGGTGTGACATGCAGACTTTAAAAACACTTGCAATTTGTCATAATCATAAATGAAAAGCAAAATAGTATTTTGAAAATTGATTTTTGAAAAATAGAAAATTCACATATCTTAACAGAAATGTTTCATTATCATTCATTTTGGTATACTTCTTTTTCTTTCTTCTAATCTTGGCAGAAGTATTTTGAAATAAAGCCAGAAGATATCAGTCCAAATGTACTCCAGAAAAAAAAAAAAGGGAAGAGAAATAAAAACAGTACATAATTAAAGAAGCATATTAAATAATCTGTTTTTCATGTATCTAGCAAAAACTTCAGTCTTTTAGCTCACACAAAACTAAAAAGTTAGGAGTAAATTTCAGATTTGGCAAAAACAAAAAATACATCCCAAATTTTGCTGGTCAGCAGAATATGCATTCAAGACCAATACAAAAGATGAAGTCTCAATCTGGTGATCCTGTGTCCAGAGTGATATTTAAGGAGCTCTTTGATTATTAGCTAGATATATTTATTGAAATGAATTTAATGCAGTATTTCTTTTAACCTGACTCCCTTACCAACTGCTATTCAGGTGCTTTGCTTGTTTTTTTTTTTTTTTTTCACAGCTTTTTATTGTTACAACCAAAGACTTAGATCTCCTTTGAGCTTTACAGCACTTGGGATAAGTGTTTCCTCTATATAATGTTATTGGAAAAATACAGAATTATATTTTGAAAATGTGAATGCAAAATGTATTCTAATTTTTTTTCTTTTTTAGTCTCATGTATTAATAGACCAAACTAAGTAAGAATTAAATATTGAAACAAGTGTACTTTTTTTCTGAAAAAATAAAGAGGAGTAGAAAAAAAACTAATGGTGTTTGAGTATTATAGAATAGGTAACACTTCCACTGGAAACAACTTGAAAATGGACAAAATTTAAATACATCTCCCTGAAGACACTGGAGAAATAGCAAGCCAGTAAAAATCTGGGCCAAGATCTGGGAGAAAAAAGAAACAGAGAAGTGAGCCACATTTCAGGTAGCTGAAACATATACTTTCTAGAAGGAAAAGATGAGAGGTTAAGTAGGACATTTGACAGATTCATGGACTAAAAGAGCAGACACTAGGGACAGAGCACATCAAGTAGGGATTCCAAAGAGCTCTGTCCAAGAAGTAAAGATAAACCAGAAGGATTAACATACACAAGGACTGGATCTGAACTCAGAATTACCTGTCATGGATTGCTAATACCTCTAGCTGCCTGACAGAGCTAAGCATAGTAGATCCTCTCTGAGGAAAGAAGACATTATCATACACTTTGAATTATGTCCACAATTTCCCCATGGATAATAATAGCAGATTAAACACATACAAAGAGAAAACTGTTGGACTGAAAGATAAGTCAGAAGAAAATTCCAGAGTGAAGCAGGAAGAGAAAATAAAATGAAAATTTCAAAAGGGAAAGTGAGATATACAGAAGATATAGTGGGAAGATCCAATGTTAGAATTGTAAAATTGGAATTAAAATTGGAATCCTAGAATAAAAATGGAGGAGAGAATAGAGCAAAGGCAACGATGGCTGAGAATGCTCCAAAAGTACTAGAAGACCTCAAGCCAAAGATTCAGGAAGATCTACAAACTCCAGTTACAGAGAAAACCATATCTTGTTATATCATAAATATCAATGAAATAAAAAAAAGAAAAATAATAAAAAATTCCTAGAGGGGGAAAAAAACAGATTAATCTCAAAGCACCAATTAGATCAACAAGGGTCTTCTCAATAGAAAGAATGGAAGCCAGATACAATGAAATATCTTCAAGTGGAAAAGAAAAAAAAATGCCAACGTAAATTTCTAGAACCATCATACAAGAATATATGACATAAGGTCATAAACAGTTAAAAAAAAAAACTAGAAGAAATTTGTGACCAGGAGACTCAGGCTAAAGAAAATATATATATTTTTTTTTATAAAAATGAAATGTTTATTTTTCTGTCTGTGTAGAGGCACTTGGATTGTCATGAGCCATCTCTTCCTTTGTTGAATTTTTTTTTTTTAAAGATTTTATTTATTTATTTGAGCCAGAGAGAATGAGAGAGAGAGTAGGGTCAGAGGGAGAAGCAGGCTCCCTGCCGAGCAGGGAGCCCGATGCGGGACTCGATCCAGGGACTCCAGGATCATGACCTGAGCCGAAGGCAGTCGCTTAACCAACTGAGCCACCCAGGCGCCCCTGTTGAATTTTTTTTTTTATTCTTATGTTAATCCCCATACATTACATCATTAGTTTTAGATGAAGTGTTCCATGATTCATTGTTTGTGCATAACACCCAGTGCTCCATGCAGAATGTGCCCTCCTCAATACCCACCACCAGGCTAACCCATCCTCCCACCCCCCTCCCCTCTGGAACCCTCAGTTTGTTTTTCAGAGTCCATCGTATCTCATGGTTCGTCTACCCCTCCAATTTCCCCCGCTTCATTCTTCCCCTCCCGCTACCTTCTTCTTAAAGAAAATATTTTTAAAATGTTTTTTAGGAAAAAAAAAAATTTCTTTGGGCAGAAGGAAACATTCACAGATAGTGACTTGGAGATAAAAGAAAGAATGAATAACAAAGAAAAGAGGACACTTATAATTATATCTAAGTGAACATTTAACAACAATAAAAGTATCATACAGGGTTGTAAATATGTATAAAATTGTAATGACAATATAATGACAATAGCATATATAAGTCAGAATGAGAAAATGGCAATTTAAGATGCACAAAGGTCTCTGCAGTGTTTGGGAAGAGATAAAAAGACCATTCCAGATAAATTATCAGAAGTAATAAATACTTTAGCGAGGTTGTTCAATCATAAATCATTGTGTTCTTATATATTAGCAACAAACAAGAAATAATGTTAAAAATTTTTACCATCTATAATCACACCAGAAAATATCAAACATTTAGAAAAGTTTGACAAAGATGTGCAAGATTTCTATACAGAAAACCCTAAAATGTTATTACTACAAATTAAAGAAGATCTATATAAGATCCTATATAAATGGAGATAAGATATATCAGATTGGAAAAATTATAATAATGTGCCTTTTCCCCAAATTAACTAAGGCATTCCTAATAAAGAGACAAACCATTTTCTAGGTGAAAATTAATGATCTGATTATAAAAGTTATAAGGAAATAAAGGACCCAAAATAATCAAGTCAGTAGTAAATATTAATAGTAAATAGTAAAGTAGTAAATAGTAAATAGTAAAGTCGATAGTAAATAGTAAATGAATTAGAGCAGACACTTCATCTACTTATCATGAGATAAGGGGTATAAAGATGGATAAATAAATACATGGTACACAATATAAAGTCCAAAAGCAGATCTGTGCACATACAAAAACATTTATGACAAATGTGTTGCTGCAAAGCAATGGTGTTATAGAAAATAATAAAACCTGACCCATCCTTCACACCACTCACAAAAGTCAGGTGGACTGTGGGTCTCAATGTAAAAAAGTACATTTTTGTAACATACTGTAATGTATAACAAGCTTGCACCTAAAATGTATAAATAATTCAAATAAATTAATGACAGATAATTAACAAAAAAGACTTGTACAAGTAGTTCACAAAAGAGGATCTCCAAATAACCAATAAGGAAAGGTGCTCCATCTCACTAGTACTCAGAAAATGGAAGTTAAAACCAAAAAATATCACCTAACACCCAGGAGTGACTTCCATGTGAAATGCTAGCAAGGTTGTGGGGCAAAAGGAACCCTCATGCATTACTGGGATGATTGTGAATTGGTAAAACCACTTTGGAAAACAACTTGGCATAATCATTAAGCTTGAACATTCACAATTACACGTGCAGGTATACACTCAACATTTGCGTGTGCATATATTCACAAACAAGTACAAGAATGTTCATAGTAGCATTAGTCATAAATCTACATCTGCAGTACAGTGGATAAACAAATGTGGTATACTTGCACAGTAGTGTAGCAATGAAAATAAATGAACGACAGTGACAGGGACGGATTTCATAAGCATAATGTTCAGTTAAAGAAGACAGTCACAAATTAATTAAAACTCTATTATCCCATTAAATAAGGTTTAAAAACACAAAATTATACTGTGACGAGATAGTGGTTTCCTTTGAGAAGGAGGGAGGTGAGGAAATTAGGAGAAGTCATTGTGAAGATTTTGTGGTTCTACTTTTTGACCTAATTGCAGTTATAAGATTATTCACTTTCTGATAATTCTCTTAGCTCTACATTTATATTTTAAGTAATATTCTATATGTGCTCATACAGAAAAGTTTTAAAAGTTATCATTAAAGTAAAAAAGAAATAACAATCTATGCTTCTGTATAAAAAAATAAAGCATGAGAAAAATTCTAACCATTCCTAGGAATTTTTTGCTTAATTGGAGTATCTTAGAAGTCTTTAACACTGGAGTTTGACAATTTACTTAAAATTCTCACATATTTTTTTTAATGAATTGGGATCTATTTTCTTTAAGGACATTCAGCCAGATATTTTTGGCACATCCCAAATACTTCAGTAACACATGTGTATTTATTTTGTTTGAACAGAAATTGGATTAAAAAATGAAAATCTTTTCTTCATTGAAATTCCTGCTTGAGTCACTGGTTTAATTTCAGTAATTAGATTATGATGATATAACATTTGCTTTGTTAAATATTTTTGAGAGAATTTTCCTAGATCCCAACTTTTAAATGATTAAGGATTATCAGTCTAGGGCAGGTTTAAAAGTTAAGTTCAGTAAAAATTTCTTACATTATTCCCAAACGCTTATATAGAAGGCCAATATCTTTTCAGATTTCAATAAAAAAAAATTCAAAGACTAATATAAGTTTCTACTTATTTTAAAAATACATTTTCAGTATTTCCTGAAATTCTACCATAGATCCCTTCTGGGTCTTACAGAAGTAGATGACACATTAAATAGAAATACACTGACTATAGTAAATACATTTTTTATTTTAATGGTTAAAGCAGAAAGAAAATGCCATGTAATCTCATATCTAGGTAACAAGTTGCAGGAGGGAGAGGATCCCCCTCCTTGCATTGTTTCTCTTTGTCCCTCTGTATCCCTTTTAATTCGGCCTCCTTCTTACTCATGCATGTTTTCAGGTTTGGCTTCATCCTATAGATTGTAGGTGCCAAGGAATAATCTGAGTACTCATTTTATAAACTCATTCATTAAAAAGTATGAGATCTTGTCATTTGCGACAACTTGGATGGACCTAGAGGATATAATTCTAAGTGAGGTAAGTCAGATGGAGAAAAACAAATACCATATGATTCACTTATATGTGGAATCTAAAAACAAAACAAATGAACAAACGAACAATGCAGAAACAGACACATTAAGTACAGAGAACAAACTAATGGTTGCCAGAGGAGAAGGGGGTAGGGGATGCACAAAATGGCTGAAGGAGAGTGGGAGGTACAAACTTCCAGTTATGGAGTAAATAAGTCACAGGGATGAAAGATACAGCACAGGGAATATAGTCAATAGTATTATAATAGTGTTGTATGATGACAGATGGCAGCTACACTTATGGTGAGCATAGCATAATGTAGAGCAAGTTGTCAAGTCATTATGTTGTACATCTGAAACTAATGTGACAATGTGTGTCAACTATACTTTAACAAAAATTTAAATATAATTCTGGATCAAGGACTATTTATCATGGATCCAGGACTTTCTAAGAAATCCAGTAGATTGAAATAGTGGATGACATATGATGAGCCTGATGAGAATAATTTATTTTCTTTTTTCTCTTTTCTGACTTTCAAGAACAATCTATATTTGGGGTTTGGGCATTTTGTGAAAATCTTGAGCACCTGGCTATGAACCAATAAATTAATTCAAAAGATCATCATTGCTTGCCTGATATATAAGAGAATGAGGGTAACAATATTTGACAGAAATTAATAATGTTTGACAGTTAATAAAGGAATGATACAGTCAATGTGTGAGTCAAAGTTTTCCAAAGGAAAGAGATAACTGTACCTTCTCAAGGAAAGCCAAGTGGAGGTGTTTGAACTGTCCACTGAAAATGTACTGGATTTGGACAGGAAAAACAGGAAGAAAATATATCAAGTGGGGGCTGTAACAGAACAAAAGTCTTTGGGCAGAATGTGGGAGCATATGCTTGGAGGAGAGAAAAAGAGTTAGATGCAACAACTATCATGAAGCCTCCATGCTGGGGACTTTTGTGATCTAAACTGAGGAGGACAGGTTGGTGCTACACCTGGAAACAAGGTGAAGGAGGCTGAATCCCATGCTGAAGGCCAGTCATCAAAGTGTCTGGATCTGGGTAACGGCTTCATGAAAACGGTATTGCTCAGCTACTAATATGGCAGCAAAGTGCAGGAAAGCAGAGGCACATTCCTGACACCAAAGATTTCTGGGTGTTGGATGAAACAATTTTAGGGCCTTGGATTAGGAATTTGGCAGTCTCCAATCCCAATATGTTTTTAGAGACCTGCATAAAGCACTGTTCATCAGGAACATACGGCCCATTAGTGTACAGGCATATCAAAGAGAGAGTGGCATAGACTCTAAAGGCGAGCACTGTGGACATTATTTGTCATCCCAACTATGTACTGGCCTGCTTTGTAAGAACCCTTATAACATTAACATGTAGAAGTGTGGAAAATGATCATTTAAAATAAAGCATAAAAGACTAGTTTTTAAAATCATTGTCAAAAAATGTATTGGGGTTCCCATTTCTTAGGGAACTTGGGGATTAATCAGGATCCTTTCTAGCTTTACTATGCAAATTTGGTGAAATTATTATTATTCTTGAACATCGGTTTTCCTAAACTTTAACTTGGGCTAATTTATTTGTCCACTACCAGCCTCCAATGGACATTAGTGAAAAATGTTTAAAACAAGGTATTATAAATTATAATATAGCATGCTGCTGTGGTTAGAAGTTATAGTAATGCAGTCTTACTTCATTTTCTCTCAAGTTTAAAGGGGTTGATTTTTCCCAAAAACCATGTGTTGAATCATGGTAGGAACTGAATAATTACTTGTTGATATGATCTTAGTCATTTCTTTATTGTCTTTAAAACACTTATGGAACACAGCTCCCTCTTTCTAGGTAAAAGTGTACTCCATTTCCTCCCAGGTACAATGGGGTTTTATGTGGATTTAAAAAAATACATATTTTAGTACATTAAATATTTGAATATATAATATTATTAATTTTTAATAAAATCTCTTTTACAGAAATTATTCAATTACACTTCACTACATACTTAGTAACGATTGTCAGATTTTCTTTCCTCAATTCAATAACCATTCAGTTTTCAAACTGCTGAGTGGGTTAGGCACTGGGATACAGATATGAATCCAAGACAACCCCTACTCTTAAAACCCTCCAATAAGCCATTAGGAGCCCAAAAGTCCAGGAGAACAATGTCATAAGTTTCCTAATATGCAAAGATTTGGTCAGCTGCTAGAATATCTATTCTCAGACCCCTCAGAATATGCCTCATTCCTGACCCCACATATTTTAGTTAATGAGAGCTAATCAGTGCTTAATGTAGGTACTATTCTAGGCTTTTTGTTTATACTAACTCATACAATCCTCTCAAAAACCAACCAAATAGATATTATTAGTATCTCTTTTTTTCAAAGTGGTTAAATAAGTTGCCCTGGGTCACACTGCTAGAAAGTTTCAGCTGGGACTTAGGTTCCAACAGTCTGGCTCCAACGTCTGTGTTTTTAAACTCTGTACATACTGATTCCCATTAAACACTCCTTTACTAATAGACTATGTGACATCATAGGGGGAACATCATTGAAACATGAAGGGCCAATGAGAAATCCCAGGGGACCAGACACTCCTTGTTTCTCTCCTTGATGCCATGCCCAGCCCCACACCTAGTTCATGCCAATTGCTGAGTGAATATTCATAACTTGGTTTTATGTGTGTTCCCTTCCCTGTAGCCTGCAACCCCATGTTACCCTGGGGATGGACTAAGATAGCTGCCTGTGGGAAATCCCAGCAAGGGGCTTTCTACAAGGTCCCCAGTGGGCAGGACAAGGGCAAGGAGGGTAAAGCACAAACTTTCATGAACATCTCCTGAAATTTTGTACTGTATATGCCTTGCTTGCTTCCCGAAACCAGGCTTGCTTCCACACATTGTCCTGCAGACTCTTGTGGCTGCCCCATGTTTACCAACAGGCTGAAGTACAGGTGGAAACAATCACATTAAATCCTCCATCATGGACTCTGCCTGGTCCAAATAAACTTCCAGAGCATTTGTTCTTAATTAACCCCTTTTTTGAGAATTCTATCAGGCTACAGAATTCTTCAATCCAGTCAACTGATCAAAATCTCATTAATTCAGAACACTTGTGGAAAGGAAAACAGATTAGTGTAATATTTAATTTTAAAATAAATTTTAAACAATGAGGCTTATGCCACTTTTTATGAATAGGCCAATTAGAATAATATTAAACTACAAGTTCTTTAAAAAAAGTTACTATTGAAGTATAGTTGACATACACTATAAAGTGACATACAGTACAAACCTCTTTGAAGGTTGGAGGTTTGTAACTGACTGATATGGAACGCTTGGCTTATATCTTGCCAGAACTTGGTAGGTGGTAGGAAGAAGACATTGCACTACATTCTGACGGGCTGATGACTCTATGCACAGTTTAAATATTATCCCCCACATCTGTAGTATCTATTTTTTCCAGATGTGTTTGAGATATTTTCTACCATATAAATATTTCAAAGAAAGACAAAGATTGCACTTAGAAAACGGGTGCCCCTGAGTGGTTCTGTGGTAGAGGATTCAGGAAGGCCATTCTAAGCGGTTGCATTTTCCTATGGAAGCACTGCATCCTCCACACACACCTCAACCAGCTTTCTGATGAGGCTGCATGAAAATGCAGTAAGGGATCCTCATGGCAGCACACTAATGGCCACAACAGCGACTTTCAAGACCAAGGCAGGCCATGGGCATTTAATTCCACTGAGAGAAAACTACCCTTGTGTTCTGAGCAGACCTTTTGCTCATAACACCTGGAGCGTGGAAGTTTGAATCCCTGTGTTAAAAGCAGAAAAATCATTTTATCCAATTCAACACAGGGCACATTTCTTGGTTGTAGAAACCATACCTTAATCATAAGCCCATGTACTTGCTGGATCTTATTGCCCAGCAAGATGAGTGCCTCTAGTGATTATAGGGATATTTGTCATACCTCTTGCAACAAAGGATAAAGTGGCACTGCATAAAAATGGACCTGATTGGTGTCTTAAATATTCAGGCTTTTGTCTATACTTGGCATGTCCCAGGGGTTCTCAGAGGCTGGGGTGGAGAGGAGGGAAGTTGACACTTGACTCATGGTTCACTTACCCAGGGACTATTGCTGCATGCCTAGGACATGTGAGGCATTACACAAGGTGGGGAAGGAGCTGGGGGTAAACCATGGCCAGGACAGGTCCCTCCTAGTGGAGATGTATCCTTGAGGAGGGAGGTACAGCAGAGCTAGAAGAAGGTCAGTGCAGTCTTATGGGAATGCAGAGTAGCCACTTAACTGAGCCTGGGTTAGCAGTGTATAGGTGTGTAGGCCAGGATCAAAAAGCCTTCCCAGAGGAAGTGACATCTAAATTAAACTAAAGAATGAGTTGGAGGTGACCAGGTGAAGGGGAGGCAGGTGACTGTGGGTCACAGGCATTCCAGTCAGAGACAACAGTTGGAGAGAATAGACCTTCCCTGGGCTTCATGAATGCCCTCACAGGACTAAAGCGAACTGCGACCTACTTGTCATTGTTCAACCTATACTGACAGGAGAAAGCCAAGATGGAAGGTTCCAGCTCTGCCTCTATTTAGCATTTTCAACCCAGGGTTTGTGGTCTTTAGAATACTTTACAATTTACAAAGCACTTTTATTTATTACCTCAATCACAATATATGGCACTCAATAGGAATGCAAAGGTAACAAGAAAGCAGTGCACAAATTAAAATACATATAGTTGTAAGTTAAGAAAACCTCAGCAAGGACAGACAGGAGAGCAGAACATACCTTCTCAGTCTTTAGACAGTTGAAATAAAGACGACAATGAAACCCAGGCCAGGGCAACCTTAACCAGATAGTATCAGGAGAAGATGACCTTGTTTCAAGAGGCATCACTAACTGAGGGTGGGGCAACTTCTTGGACCATGAAGGCTGACTGCTACTCCAGAAGTGGAGAGAAGGTCTCTTACTTCTGGGAGGGGAATAGCACCACTTCCTCAGATCTTCCTCCTCCTTTTCTTCACTTCTCTCCTCCCTTCCTTCTTTCCTTCCTTCCTCCCTTCCTTCCTTCCTTCCTTCCTTCCTTCCTCCCTTCTTTCCTTCCTTCCTTCCTTCCTCCCTTCCTTCCTTCCTTCCTCCCTTCCTTCCTTCCTTCCTTCCTTCCTTCCTTCCTTCCTTCCTTCCTTTCCTACCTTCCTGTTTGCCTCCAAGGCCATCAGTGGCCTCCCATCTGCCCCGAGATGAGAGTTTCTTATGTTACTAAATATGGGTTGGTTAAATTCACCCTTAGTTTTTTAACTTCTCAATAGCCAGCCCCTGAGTGCATCTCTTTGTCAGGTGATTTTTCCTTCCCATCAAAGCTTATCAATCCCTTTGGATACAGAGAAAAGGAATAGCTAAGATGATCAATTACTGATGGTGGTACATCTTTGGGTGACCCAGTGCTGTGATTCAGTTGCAGTTTCATTAGGAGACCATCACTGTTTACTCAGCCAGTGAGTGGACACAGGACTCACCTGTGGCAAAGACGACATTCCTTGAGACCAGACGATGCTCCACAATAGAGAACTGTGGGAGCTCAATCCTCTCCACTCCAGTGACAGCCTTATCGCCACCACGCCAGTAAAATTCAATGTCATCTGTGGTATAGCCATCTGCCAGGAGAGAAAGCAGGGACATGGCAGAAATGAAGAATCATCATTTTGTTTACATGCAAGGATAAAGAATCTGTAACTAATAAAATGGAGTAACAGCTTGCCCATATTTGAAGTAGACTTGTTTCATGTGCTTGTCTATGAGAAAAAGTGTCATCAAAGAACGAACTTTTGAATATTTTTGGTTACCTGTGCTGTTTGATTTGTACTATACTGGTGCTGAAAAGTAGAGGCACTGGGGAAGTTGAATGCTCTGACCAGAGTTTTGTTTGTAAATCCTAATTGTAGAGGACTGGGTGTTGCATTGAAATGGATTTAAAATATATATTAACAAAAAATTATATATATATATATATATATATATTAACAGCACTGAAGAAGATGGTTGTAAGAAAAAAATGAAAACTCAAATATAAAGAATTCTAGAAAGGCGACTCTGAAAAGCTATGGAAAAGTTAAAACACTGAAGGTGAATTCAACCGATCAATGTTTGATAACAGCAGAAACTCTCAGGGCAAAATAGTGTCCTCGGCATTTTTCGATGACTTCAACAGGTGTTCCTGGTTATGAGGTTTGCCATTTTTAGAAATGCCTTTTGTTGGAATACCCTTGGCCCTTAGAGAGAGGAGTGTTTATTAGCTGGATTATAGCTCCAAGCCCAGCTCTTAGCACGGTGTTCATATTCACTTGGTAATCAATCAATCCATGCTCCTTCAGAATGAAGAAATAAGACAATAAAATCTGATATTTTTTTGTAGCACCAAGAGTCTTCTAAAGGATTAGGTCAACTTTATCAGTAAGGTTGATTAAAACTCACACCTAGAGAAAAATACCCTATCAGTATAATGGACTTTTTGATTTGAATGTGTAATACGACATAAGGCAGACACTCCATATTTGACAAATAGACCAAAGCTATGGGGATGACTGCTCCCCATGGTAAATGTCATCTCCCTTGTCCCATCTGCTACACTCTCTCCCTGGATCATGGTGGTTCCAGCTTCTGTCTCTTCCCTTCCCTCTGACTTCCTTATATTCCATTCTCATCTGGCAGCCATGGCAATTGTTCATAACACACACATCTTATCAAGCCACTCCTCTGCTTAAACCCCTCATATGTTTCCCAATACAATTAGTGCAATAAGTTCAAACTCCTTACAAGGATGACAAGAATCTATAGGATTCTGTGTGTATGGTGAGTACATCCACTCTCTCTCCCTTGCTCACCCAGCCCAGTACCACTGGTCTTCTGGCTGTGGCTCAAACCAGCATACCGTGCCCAAGACTTGTGTGCCCACCCCCTTGTGTAGGGGCTCACACATCACCATATTTTCATCTTGACTTAAATAAAACCTCTTGCGTAGTCAAGGTCACCAGAAAATCCCTACTTCCACTCAAATGCTTTAACTATGGATTCTCTGAAGACAAGCGGCCTCACACTTTCTGAGGAAATCTCTTTGATAACAGACCTTCCTGCCCATCATCCCCCTCAGTTCAAACATTACAGTAATAGAATCTGTACTCACTGAGGCTACTCTCTATGTGTTCAGACATTTGGAGCTGCTTCCTTACTTAGGTTCCAAATTTGCCTTCCAGTGACTTCCATCAGCTCGCTGGGAGTTGTAGCTTCTGGCTACACAGAATCCACTTAACTTCTAAGATAGTCCTTCAACTATTGGGAAATCATCATCTTTCCCCTGAGCTTTCTGTCCTCCGTGCTAAATCTCCCCAGATGATTCCACTATGTATCACTTGACATGATTTCATGTCCCTCACTTTCTGAAAGCATGGCTCTCAGAAAACTTGACAGTGATGTAGTGTGGAAGTGAGGGGTACTGTGGGGCCAGCTCTATATGGGATGAAAACTGGCCTACACCCACCACAACTTCCCAGTATGTCTACTCACAAAGACACTCACTTCTCACCACAAACGCATTGAGTAACACTGCAGCCATTTGCCATCCCCCTCAAAGAAATCTGTATAAATACAGACAAGACTAAATCCAATTGAGACCAATTATAAACCAATCTATGATAGACCAGGATAAGTGACGACAGCAACAGTAACATCTGGATATGCCAGGAGATGTAGTTCAGGTAGCAGGCGGGACACTTGTTTGTTAGATAATAAAGATGCAGCTCTCATCCCTCACAAAGAAGTATGCAACACTGAATTATCAATAAGGCATCTGAATACTCTTCAAATTGAGAAAATTGACAAAATGCAGGAATAGCCTGCTTGGAAAGCTGAGTTCCTGATGGGAATTTACTCCAACTGCCCAGGTTCCCAGGAGTACAGCCACTCATGTGTGATGAAGCATATTGTGAGAAAATTGCATCTCAGTGCTTGTTCTTTTTTCACTGAATGGACCAAGATGAGGAGTGTTTGTTTTCTTATATTTCAGCACAGCAAGCAGACTCTCTTAATCAGATTAGAATGGGGAACTCTTTTATGCTGAGCCTCTATCTCTGTCTCTCTCTCATGACAGTGTAATTTGCAGCGTGGAGGATTAAACCTCCCATCTTTAAGATAGTTAAAAACTATGGCAAGAAAATTATATATGCCTTGAAAAAGATGCCAAATAATGACAAGACCTAAAATACAGTGAATGAAAAAGTAGTACAGATACACACAGCTTTCAATTTCCAGCGTGCAGTTCTGCTCGTCCAAGGGGTATCTTCTCAAGTCCATCATGCATGCTGCAGTTGTGGTGATTCTGAAATACACAGATGAGGGCAGATATTAATGATGGGATGAGAAATGTAGCAGGAAAACTGCTTCCAGCTAAACCATGAGTAGCCCCCATGTAGGGCTCCTTTTCCCCAAGATACACCTGATTAAATATATTTCATAACGTATACCAAATAAATTTTGAGTACCTTTAGAGACCAGATTTATCAAGAAAAGCAACACAAAACCTCTAAATCTGATAAAATTATTCCTGTAGCCTTGTTGACTTTGGTTAAATAAGGGCAGAGAAAGGGGTTTCTAAGGAAACTTTTGTCTTCAATTTTTGTTCTGCCTCCTTGTTTAGAGGTTCTCTAACCTTTATAGCACAGAGAAAACTTATGTGTGTCGACAGCACTGATTAGATCAAGACTGAATTCTTTGATTTTCCATGTGAAGTGTCTAAGTAGCTACAGATGCACAGGCTGCACTTTGAAACTCTCAGCCAAGCTTCTGCTTGATCCTGTTTTATTATCGTCATCTGCTGGGCTGGATCCTAATGCTCCTGAGCTTCTCACCATGAAAGCATCTATCTTTTCAAAGGGGATATTTGGCTTCTATGTTATTGATTACGAATCAAAATTGAGTGGGTTAGCTTCCCTTGGGGTAAGCTGCAGCCATGGAAAGAATTTATATCATGGCCTAAGGACAGTTAAACCTCCACCATGCAATGGTTAAATCAACTGTCCATTAAGAAACGACACTTCTAGAAATGTCAAGATTATTTCCTACTCTGTCTACAGCCTCATTTTAGGGAAATCAACCTACACCCAGCCTCTGTTGAAATACAATTAAGCCACTATGTTTTGTACTCTTTTTCTCTAGTATGCCTCCCTTTTCACCTCAGTTATAGCTGATGGGACTGGGATGGGGCCCTGATTCAAGGACAGTCAACCATTACTTGATCAAGAATCTATGATGTTTGGGGACTGGGATGGGGCCCTGATTCAAGGACAGTCAACCATTATTTGATCAAGAATCTATGATGTGTGGTGATTAACATAATAATAATAATAAAAAAGAATCTATGATGTGGCCTGACCTAAAAGGTAGAATGGAGCTAAAGGGATTCTATTCCATGGAAGTGAATTAAAGACAGGGCAAGAATGGAGCTGACCTTGCAAGTTCTTGAATTAGAGGCTTGCAATGTCATTTTCCAATTGGAGAGTGAGGCATGTGAAAACATAGAGGTAGAGAAAAATGCAAATTGGATGGCTGAGGAGACACTGGTCACTATGGTTGGACCACAGAACATGGCCTTGCAGGGTATGTGCTACATATCTCAGGGAACAGCATTCTTTTTCTAGTATATGTCCCACTGAAGCAAGAACTGGGGAATAGCATTCCTATGGCTTATGTGGAAGTGTGTAACTGGCAGCCCTGGCTATACCCATTCAGTGGTGGATAAGAATGAAGACGTAAGAATGTCTCCTCCTAAAACCCCTAGAGTTACCTTGAACTCCCAACTGCCTTTCATATTCCAGCTTTCTTGAAGTTCAGTATTGAGCTTTCTCTAGATAGCCTTCTGTATGAATATTCACAACAGACCTTCTACTACTTTGGGCAACATGAGCAAGTTCTATCCCTATCAGCAGATCTTAACGAAAACACCAGTAAAACACGAGGCATGGGCCAGTTCTGTTGGGCTTGTCTCATTTAACCTAAGTGCAGTAGTAAAGCATGTCCTTCTATTAGCATCTGGATAAGTGGAAGGCTGAGAAAAGTTCTACTTTTCAATGGCTAAGAAGAGCAGCGAGGGAAATGTTAACATATTTGGCAATCATGGGTAACTACTAAATTATTCTCTATAACTGGTATACAAGTGCCATGTAGACATATGCTGTAAGATCCATACCAATGGTGAAAGTGTGTCCTTTCCAAATGTCATAACACTTTCAATTATCACTCCAAGGAGTGGATTACATTTTGTAATCCAAAGTCAACACCTAGCTCTTTGATATATTTTTCTACAGCATCCGACTTTCTAGCCAAATGAAGGACCAGCCTCACACTTTTAAATTCTGGCATGTTTTGTGGCATATTGACAACCCAACATCTATACAAGATGCCTATAAGGCAAAATTAGAATAAGGTTCTGTTAAAATTATGAATTTTTTATGAAGAAAAGAAAAGATCTCTACTGGAAATATTCAAATTTTAAAAAGTTCCTATATATTTTGGTACCTATTTACTTAGAGTCAATAACTGAGATTAGTATTTTCTGTTTGTTTTTCTTCTTCATTCTCAATGCCACCCATAAAATAAATGCACACAAACAGGGACATGAACATATCCAAATTTTTTAGGGATTCACACTGATTGTGACATTATGTAATGTGTTTCATAGGCATTACTGGAAGTGTAACATGATGTTAGAAGAATCCGTAAAAGGGTCCCCAGTATACTTACTGTCCTGTCTTCTCATTCTGGCATAAGACTGGCTGTAAAAGAGCCCTTTTCCAATTTACTTGATGAATTACTGAATTTACTTGATGAATACAGTAAATAAATATATATATATTTACTACTACTACTACTACTTAAGGAAGAAATAACATAGAAAACCCTCTCCTGGTGGAAAGTAGGACACAAGAGCCTACTAATGCTACAAAAGGTAAGCACAGGGATGACAGAGTGGAAGTAAAGAGGTCTGTGTGCCACTGGGACAGAAAGGCAAGAGAAAGGAAAGGCCAGGGTGGGGGGAGGCAGAAAGATCAAGAAGGGTGTAGTAGGCCAGAACGGCTCCCTGAACTATAAAACCTTCTTCCAACTTGGCTAAATTCATGACTGGCTTGGGGAGTGAACTTTTTGCATGAATTGACCAAATTTTGAGGCTTGGGACTTTGCAGAAACTGTAGGAGGGAATTTGAGTCTGCAGGACAGAGAGCTCAAGCGTAGTTAAAGGACATGGACCAAGGGCAGGGAAGCCACAATGACTGAGCTCCATTTGCATAATCCCCAGCATCCACACACAACTTTTCATATTTTTTCCCCAATAAACTTATTTGTCCTGAGAGGAGAATTCAACCAATATCTAGCTCACTTCCACAGCCCTCTATAATCTGAGAATTCTATTTCTTTTTTTTTTTTTTTTTTTTTTTTTTTTTTTTAAAGATTTTATTTATTTATTTGAGAGAGAGAGTGAGAGAGAGAGAGAGAGCACAAGAGGGGGGAGCGGGAGAGGAAGAAGCAGGCTCCCCGCCGAGCAGGGAGCCCGATGCGGGACTCGATCCAGGGACTCCAGGATCATGACCTGAGCCGAAGGCAGTCGCTTAACCAACTGAGCCACCCAGGCGCCCTGAGAATTCTATTTCTAAGGAATAGTAGCAGGGTCATGAGAAACATGACTGGCTGAAGATTTCTGCAGTATTACTCTTTAGTAGATGCTTTTCTGGGGGAGTGTCATTGTTTCTTTTTTTGTTTTCTGATTAAGAGAGAGCAGTGCTTAGAGTCTCTATAGCTGCAATTTATGTTTATGATAGAAAAGCAGAGAAAGATGATAGCCAAAAAAGTGTCTACCATTCAGTATGTTCTTTCTTTACAAACAATCACACTTTGAGGGTGCTGAAAGTAGAAAGTTAAAAAAAAAAAAAAGACAGAGAAGTAGAGAAGTGACAGAGGACTGGGAAACACCATAGAAAAGGATGTTGATTTATTATCTCGGTGCTCAGTACAGCATGCAGTCATATCTGTACTTTATGTAACATTGGTTGAGAGTTTGCTTCGTACCCAGCTCTATGCTCAGCCCTTGAACATTCATGCATTTGATTAATAACCACACTATGGAGGTGTTATTATCATTCCCATTTGGCAGATAAACAAACCAAGGCTCAGAAAGAATAAGTACATTGGCCACATTTACAATGCTACTAGAAGGCAGATGCAACATTCATCCAGGAAGCCAGAGTCCTACACTCTACTACCTCTTTGACATATCTTCTGCCTTAAAGCATGACATATTGTATATTCAACTTTTAAAGACCTACTCAGTGAGTGAGGTTCTTGTTGAAGATCAAAGAAGGTACAGAAATCTGTAATTCTATATATGCACATATACATGCATATATACAATATAATCACATAATATATACAATATATACACACACAGAGATCATATATATACATACAGCATTCTCATTATATATATGACAATATGTAAATATAATATGTAAAGGAAGAAAATAAATATTCTACATGCTACACCTGCAGTAACAGTAGTGATATTTAACTCATCGTGGAATAGGATAGAATTTAGGAGATAGTCTTGCTTTTATAAGTGATATATTGCTAAAGATGTGTTTAACAGTCAAAAGTATGAAAATTCAAGGAATAAAGTCAAAGCTTATAAGGGGATCATTATCCCTAGCAAATTTAAAATCCTATGAATCCTACGATGTGATAACAGCCACGTTAAGACACCATCTATAAACTATCTTGTTTGTCCTTTGCCTGCACAGTTGAGTGAGGAAGCCTGAGTTGAGGAGACCCATGACTTTTAGCATGTTGAAGGGTTTTCATTTTGTCTCAATTATATTAAGATTGTGAGATGTACTTTGGTATCAGCATTTTTAAATTTCCACCAATTGAAAATAGTAGTAAGTGCAAGCTCCTCATGTCATTGCACAAATGCAGAGTTCCCCACAGACTACCTAGAGAGGCTGCTGTGGAAATATTTCTGTTGGCTGATCAGCACACTTAGTACCACAAAACATTTGCCTGAAATGTCCACTGTTGGCCAAGGTGCAAAAGTACCCCCTGCCAATGCTGCTGGGAAAGGTGGACTATGGGTAGAGTCTGGGATCCTTACTTATAGTAAGTCATTAAACAATGCACACAATCTCTTTACCAACTTGTACTAAACTTTTAGATTCATAGTAAATGCCAGACAGGACAGAAATGAAAATGTCTTTGACTAGCATTCTCAGAGCCCTTCCAGAACTAAAGTATCTCAGCCTCATCTACCTCTCCTCTCATTTAATGCTCTCATTACACTCAGAACTATCTACAGTTCGAACATCCATCTATTTGTTGACCTGTAGGTCCCTTTTACTTCCTCAGATGAGTCTGAGAGCAGGGCTTTGTCTCTCCTGTCAGCAGCCATTTCCCCAGTGCCTGGAATAGCTCTCACATGCACACAGTAGGTGTCCCATAAATAGTCACTGAACAAAACAATGACTTTGAAGATATGGGAGATCAAGCATAAGCAGACAGCATGACACTCAAGAAGTAGAAAGGGAAAGAGATAGCTTAGTCCTTCTTGGATTTAATCCCTGAAATCTAGTTTTATTCTAAAGCAAGTGCTTACTATTTAATGTAGAAAAAATACAAGGCATAAACCAACATTTAACTTACTCTAATTTTTGTTTCATTTTACAAAAAATATAAGAAAATACATTCACAGAACTGTCTGAAAGCCTTTGGTATGCAGATTCTTTGAGCATGTTGCTGGGAAAGTCCTTGGGTTAAGTTGATTGTGTTGGCAGCCCCATTCTTTCCTTGTTTCCCAATATCCACTCTCTTAGCCATGTCATTTACAATTCTTCTCACTAAAAAGAAGCTGTCTGCCCACCTCCTGAATAAGGCCCAACTTTGTGACTTGCTTTGTCTGACAGAACTGTGGAAGTGACAATGTGTCAGTCTCAAGATTAGCTCCCAATAGGCATTCTGTTTCTAGTCTTCTTTTGTGCTTCTGCCTTTACTGTGAGAAAACCATGCTCAGATGAATCTGCTTGTCCTAGGCAGAGAATGGCCATGGGGAGCAGGATGGAGGTGCCCACTCATCCCTGCAGAGACCATCCAGCCCCAGGTCTGTGAATGAGCTAGCCAGGATGAGCAGAGATACTCATTAATCACACAGACACACAAGTAATGAGCACTTACTATCATCTGGCATTGAGGCTTTCTAGCTATTTGTTACACAGAAACATTATGGCAATAGATAAGAGATACAACAATCAACACAGGTAACAACGTACATAGAAAAGCATAAATTTTCCTATAAATGAATGGAAATCACAATGTGATACTTCTCAGGAGTGTTATAAGATAGCAAAGCCCTTTGTAGATAGCATTTTTCCAAAACAGGAGCATCTATCTCCATGTTTCAGGAAAAATCCACTATCATTTTAGAAATATCAATCTTGGTGAAATGAGTAGTAACATAAGGCAAATGAGACAGGCCCTGATGCATCTCCTCCTGATTTTCAAACAATATGGTGATAAAGCAACACAAAGGCCAAAACTGGTAATAGTGCTGAAAACCAAAACCAACAGAAAGGCGTATGCCAGATCCTTAATCATGTGCCAGGAACAGAACAGAGTGGATGATTGAGGAAGTTCTTAAGGAGAACACCACAGGCTCCACACTCTAAAGAGGAAAGGAGGAATCAGTTTGAAAGTACCAGGAAAGTACTCCCCAACTATCTGGGTCTGATTATGTCACTTGGCAGTGTTTCACATCTAGAAATATGTTGTTCAAAATGGTAGACACTGGCATATATGACTATTTTACATTTAAATTTTAAATTAATTAAAATGAAATCAAATTTGAAATTCAGTTCCTCTGATGCATTAGCCACATTTCTTTTTTCTTTCTTTTAAAAAAAAAAAACCTTTTTTTATTAACATACAATGCATTCTTTGTTTCAGGGATACAGGTCTGTGATTCATCAGTCTTAAACAATTCATAGCGCTCACCATAGCACATACCCTCCCCAGTGTCCATCACCCAGCCACCCCATCCCTCCCACCCTTCTCCACTCCAGCACCCTCAGTTTGTTTCCTGAGATTAAGAGTCTCTTACGGTTTGTCTCCCTCTCTGGTTTCGTCTTATTTCATTTTTCACTCCCTTCCCCTATGATCATCTGTCTTGTTTCTCAAATTCCTCATATCAGTGAGATCATGATACTTGTCTTTCTCTGACTGACTTATTTCGCTTAACATAATACCCTCTATTTCCATCCACATCGTTGCAAATGGCAAGATTTCATTTCTTGATGGCTGCATAATATTCCAGTGTGTGTGTGTGTGTGTGTGTGTGTGTGTGTGTGTATACATACACAGCACTAGCCACATTTCAAGTGCTCAATGGCCACAAATGGCTGGCAACTACTGTATCAGACAGTATAGATTATAGAGCATCTTCATCACCACAGTAAGTTCCCCTGGAAAGGGCTAGAAAACAGCATTGAGCCAGACAAATGAGTGGTCTGGCCTTGCCCACTAACCCAACCCCCCAGTCCCTCTCTCTCTTTCTCTCTGTCTCTCTCCTTCCCTCTATAGCTTCAGAGGACATGACTCTGGTTGAAAGTGGTTGGGGAACACAGTCGAATACATATAACCCACCCACTCAAAGAAAATCCATTGCTGCTAAAGGTAGATATCCACAGGACTTGGAAGCCATGCATACCAGAGTGGAAGATATCATTAAGATTCTATTCGAAGTATCATACATTGCATCTGACTTCAGGGCCTAGTCAGTTAACCCAGCAGTCAGAAGTGAGGGTCCTACTCTGAATGAACACAATTAGGCATTACCAAATGGAGTACATTAACCAAATTTTCAGATTTATACCCTAAGGGGCTAAGGCTTCCAAGGTGAGAGTGAGGCAGAAGGAGACCAAGGTCACCATATCCATTAGTCTCACTAGAAAATCACTTTGTCTCTAGGATATATCCCACCTAAGGATAATCATAAATAAAACAAAAAGGTGTTCTATGAAAAGTATGGAAGTGAAGAAAATGAAAGTTGAAACATTTGGAAGATACATGTCTGGTAGTTAAAGACATGAATGCATATGCTCTCTTTAGAACAAGAGCAGGGAGACATAGGGAAAGAAGAGCCTGAGATAAAGGCATAGATAAATGCTATAAAGCTAAGAAAAGAATGCTAGGATTCCCAGCCATAGGCACTGAATTGAAATTTATACTGAAGACAGAGAGTAGAATTGACACAGCGGAAAATAATTTAATGACGTGGATGTCTTCTTAAACTTTAATGGGCATACAAGTCACTGAGGGGTTTTGTTAAAAGCAGATTCAGAGCAGAAGGTCTGGGGTGGGTCTTTAATTCTGAATTTCCCACATGATGGTGCTGTTCCTGTCTGGGGACAGCAGTTAAAGTGGAAAGGAGAGGGCAAACATGTAGAACCTTCCTAAAGGCAGAAGAAGACAGAGATTTGAAAACAGAGAGAAGATAGGTATAGGACAGAAAATGGGTATGAAACAGTTTTATTAGACAAGCAGAGCAAACAAACAAACAGCATACAGTCAACAAATTAAACATGAAACAATAAAGAATTATTTTTTTAAAAATTGGGTTAAAATGATTAATATTTACCATTTGCACCATTTTTAAGTGTACAGTTTAGTGCAAAGGACATTCATATTGCTGTGCAACCATCACCACAATCCATCTCCAGAACTTTTCATCATCCCAAACAGAAACTCTGTACCCATTAAACACTAACTCCCCATTCTCCACTGCCACCCTCCCCCACCCTGCCCCCAGACCTAGTAACCTGTCTTCTACTTTCTCTATAAATTTACTTATTCTAGGTACCTCACATAAGTGGAATCATGTAATATTTGTTCTTTTGTGCCAGGCTTCGTTCATTTACCATTTTCTAAATTCATTCTTGTTGTAGCATATGTCAGAATTCTATATCTTTTTAAGGCTAAATAATATTCCATTGTATGTATATACCACATTTTGTTTATTTATGTGTTGATGTACATTTGGTTTGTTTCTAACTTTTGGCTATTGTGAATAATGCTGCTGTGAACATAGGTGTAAAACTGTTTGAGTCACTGCTTTTGTTTCTTTTGGTATATACTTAGAATTGGAATTGCTGGACCTTGCAATAATTCTATGTTTAACTTTTTGAGAAGTAGTCATATTGCTTTTCCCAGTGGCTGAACTATTTTATATTCCTACTAGCAATGCATAAGGATTCCAATTACTCTATAAGTTTGCCAACACTTTTCTTTTTTCTTTTCTTTTCTTTCTCCCTCCTTCCCTCCTCCTTCCCTCCTTCCCTCCCTCCCTCTTTCCTTCCTTCCTTCCTTCCTTCCTTCCTTCCTTATTTTCTTTTCTTTTTTTTTCATAATAGCCATCATGGGTATGAAATGGTATCTCACTGTGGTTTTGATTTTCATTCCCTTAGTGACTAATAATGTTAAGCATCTTTTCACATGCTTATTGGCCATTTGTTTATCGTTCTTGGAGAAATAGACTATTCAAGTCCTTTGCCTATTTTTAAACTGATTGTTTGATTTGTTGTTGTTGTTGTTATTGATTTGTAGGAGTTCTCTATATAATCTGAATATTAACTACCTTTATCAGATATATGATTTGCAAGTATTTTCTCCCCTTCCCCTGGTTACCTTCTCAGTCTGTTGATTGTGTCCTGTGATGCACAGAAGTCTTTAATTTTGCAGTAGTCCAATGTATATTTTGTTATTGTTTTTGTTGCCTGTGTTTTAATGTCATATCCAAGAAATCATTGCCAAATCCGATGTCATGAGGCTTTTCCCATCTTTTTCTAAGAGTTTTAGAGTTTTAGCTCCAATTTACATATCTGATCCACTTTTAGTTCATTTTTGTATATGGTATAACATAAGATCAGCTAAGTAGACAAACCTTTAATTAGACCAACTAAGAAAAAATAGAGAAGACTCAAATAACAAAAATCAGAAATGGAGGAGTGCCTGGGTGGCTCAGTTGTTAAGCGTCTGCCTTCAGCTCAGGTCATGATCCCAGGGTCCAGGGATCGAGTCCTGCATCGGGCTCCCTGCTCCACTGGAAGCCTGCTTCTCCCTCTCTGACTCACCCTGCTTGTGTTCCCTCTCTTGCTGTGTCTCTCTGTCAAATAAATAAATAAAATCTTAAAACAAAACAAACACAATTTAGCCACAGAGTATAAGGATTTTTGTTGGGCAGCAATAGCTGGAGTAGCAGATCTCTCTACTTAGCTGATCTTTTCAAAGGACCTAATTTTCATTCCATTGATTTTTCTATATAGTGTTAGTATTCTCTATTTTATCTATCTCTACTCTACTCTTTATTCTTTTTTTCTTTATGCTAGCTTTCATTTTACTTTACTTTTTTTAGTTTCTTAAGGTGTAAAGTTGGTTTCTTCTTTTCAATGTATGTATCTACAGGTATAAATTTTCCTCTTCACACTGTTTGCCGGCATCTCATAAATTTGGTATTATTGTAGAATTGTCTAATTCTCATTTCAATTCCATATATTTGGAGTTCTGATGTCTGGTGCATATATATATTTATGACTGTCAAATCTTAGAGAATTGACTTATCAGTATATGGTGTTCTTCTTTGTCTTGTTATAGTCTTCGACTTAATATTAGTATAGCCACTTCAGCTCTTTTGTTACTATTTGTATGGAATATACATTTTCTATCCTTTCACTTTAAATTTATGTATGTCTTTAGATGTAAAGTGAGTCTTTTGTAAATAGCATATAGGTGGATCCTGTTTTATTCTGTATCCATTCTTCCAATCTCTAGCTATTGTGTGAAGAGTTTAATCTATTTATATTTAAAGTAATCACTAATAAGGAAAGAATTCTACATTTTTGCTGTTTTCTGTATGTTCAGTAGCCTTTTGTTCCTTCATTTCCTCCATTTTTTTCTTTTCTGTTGAGTTGATTTTTTTTTGTGTGAGATGTTTTGATTCTCTTCTTGTTTCCTTTATGTATATTCTATAGATATTTTCTTTTTGGTTACCCTGGGGATTATATATGACATCTTAATATTATAATAATCTAATTTGAGTTGACATAAGCTTTACTTTAACCACATATAAAATCTCTTCTCAATTTGCTTTGCACCACCCTATGTTATTGATGTTACAAATTGCATCTTTATACATTGTGTACCTAACAACATAGCTTTGCAATTATTTTTAAGCACTTGTCTTTTCAATAACAGAAAAAATGAGTTATAAAAAATAATTAAAGTAATACTAGTTTCATTTACCTTTACTGGGGATCTTTTAATATTCATATACCTTCAAGTTACTGTCTAGTATCCTTTCATTTCAAACTGAAGACACATTTTAGCCTTTCCTGTGGGGCAGGTCTAGTAGTAATGAAGTCCCTCAGGTTTTGTTACCTGGGAATTTATTAATTTCTCTCCACTTCTGAAGGGCAGTTTTGCCAGATTTAGAATTTTTTTTTGATAGGTGTTATCTTTCAACACTTCAAATATTTAATCATTCCATGCCGTCTGGTATCCAAGGTTTCTGATGAAAAAAAAAATGGCTGATAATTTGTTTTGAGGCTCCTCTATATAGGATGAGTTACTTCACTCTTGATGATTTCCAGATTCTCTCTGTGGCTTTTCACAGTTTGATTATATGTGTCTTAGTGTGGGTCTCTTTGGTTTTATCCTACTTGGAGTTCATTGAGCTTCTTGGATTTGAGGATTCATGTTTTTTATCAGCTTCAGAGATCTTTTTAGCCAATACTGTGCATCTTTCTCATGCTCATTTCTTGGTGCACCTGATGGTTTCTCACAAGTCCCTTAGGCTTCATTTGCTTTTCTTCAATCATTTTTCTTTCTGTTCTCAGACTTGATCATTTTAATTGTCCTATCTTCAAATTTGCTGATTTTTTCTTCTGGCTGCTGAAATCTGGTGGTGAACCAACCCCTTCTAGTGAATTCGTGTGATTTACCGGGTTTTTCAGCTTCAGAATTTGTTTGGTCCCTTTTATAATTTCTATCTCTTTCTTTTATTTTGTTCATTTTATTCATGTATCATTTTCTCAATTTCCTTCTGTTTCTTTGTCCATGTTTTCCCTTAGCTCTTTGAGTATAGTTAAGACAGACAATTTAGTCTTCATCCAGTAAGTCCAATGTCTGGGCATATTCAAGGACAGTTTTGTCAATTTATTTTATTCCTTTGAATGAGTTATGTTTTATTCTTTCTTTGTATGTCTTGTGATATTTTTCTTGAAAATTGGTCATTTGACTATTATAATGTTGTAACTCTAAAAATCAGATTTTTTTTCCTTCCCACAGGGATTGCTATCTTTTTTGTTCTTGTTGTTCTTTTTTAGGAAGGCTTTAACAATTCATTTATTTTGAGGTATTTCTAAACTTTTTAAAAAAATACTTTATCAATAAAATCAGCAAAATCTTTGTTCTATTAGTTCATATTCAGTTAATGTTTTAACAGAGATGTTTTTGAATGGCAGGAGCCAAAACAAACAAACAAAAAACCCAAACAAACAAACAATAAATAGAGAAAACAGGCATCTCTTCCTGTCTTTGCAGATTGGCTCTGTCCTGGCACATTCTTTCACCACTTGGCTAGGATGGCCCTGAGCCTAGGTATCAGCCAAGGTAAAAACTTAAGGTCTTCTTGGGACTGTTTTGCCTGGGCATATGCATAGCTTTCTAAATTCAGTATACTTAGCTGCTTTTGAATAACCTGATTTCTCAGAGTCTCACTCCAGCTTCTCCTTTGGGCCTTCCATGGTCTATTTCATATTTCTACCCTGAGTCTCTTGCCCTGGACACCTATGGGTTTGTAGACATGTAGCCTTTATGAGCACAACCTGCTTTTTTTTCCTGCCTGCATTATGAGTTATCTCTGTAAATAGAGACGAGCATCGTGCTTCAGTCCTTCAGTTACCCTCCAGACAACTGAGAACATATGTACACAATAATTTACAAAAAAGGTTTCCTCTGTTCCCTCCAGTGCAAGGGAGGAAACTGGTAACTAGGCTGCCACCTGCCCCTGAACCAGGGAGGGGATGGGGAAATGGCAGGTAAAAAATGTCACAAAACTTTCCAACTCTTTTGAATATAGTTTTTTCTTTATTTGGCATTTGGTTGGCTTCTGCAAACTTTGGAATGTTTTCCAGAGCTCCTACAAAGTTATTTCAGACAGCTTCTGCTTATTTTTTGATATTTCTGTACAGAAACAAGAGCCTAAAGCTTCTTAATCTGCCATTTTGCTGATATCACTCCCCAATAAAGACATCTTTAAAATCAAGAGGAGGGGGATGTTTATAAAGATAAAGCAGAAATTAATAAATGGAATTATGATATAAAATCAAAAGCTATCCCTTTAAAAATATAAAAAATGAGTATTTCTTTATGTTACTGAACAAAATTAAAAATGAAAAATGGCATATAATAATGTATTCTAGGGGGCAATGCATATACACATGCTAATTATTTAGAAGGTCCAGATAAAAAAGGACATTTTCCTGAAAAACGTGAATTTTCAAGATTGGTGCAAGAAGAAAATCTAGAGAAAACTATAAGTATAGCAGAAACTGAAGCCTTGTGTGCCAGGGTAGAAAATGTCATTCAAGAGCCTATTCAAAGTACCATGCGTCTATACGAAACATTTCATATGACGTGTATATTTATGAGTAATTTTTAAAAGTACTTACAGGAATACTAACCCTTTTAGGAATAGATATTTACTATATAATATAATCTACTTCACAACATACAAAAAGAATCTTCTTGATTCATGTTATGTCAAAACATACCATGAAATATAAAGACAGATATAATCTATTGATATATTTAACAGAATCTGTATGGTATATATCACAAATGTGTGAGTGCCCCACATTACCACCTCACCAATGAATAATTTACTAGGGAATTTCAGTGAATTGGTCCATGGTTCTTAGAAACTTCAGCCAAGTCATAGATCTTAACTGGAGTCAGAGTAATGCGAAAGAAGGAACTAACCTGGGAATAGATTTCTTGGGATGGTCTTCAGCCATCCCTATGGAGATTAACTCCTTCAGTTGGGATTCCAGGGGGAATGGTGTCTGCTTCATACTTGGGACAATCAGAGTAGTCTTGAGGTGGTAGGAATAGAGGAGATTGAATAGCAACTGGATTGTTAGATTAGGAATGCAGGCATATTTCCCGTGGATTACAGGAAAAAATGAGCTACATGGAAAAAAATGGAAGATCCAAAGTTATCTTGGATCTTCTATAACAGGGCTGCCTACAGGGTAGAGAGATAGAAACTGACTATGAAAGATGGATTCTTAGAGCTGAGGAAAGAGTTCCAAGGGACTCCACAGAATAGAAACATAGCCTACTCTCCTATTCTCCCAACCCCCAATGCTGGTCAAGGGACCAGCTGAAGAAAGGTGCCTCCTGGTGGGAAGCTCTGAGAAGAGTCAATTTTCAATATCTTCTAAGTCCAGAGAGTATGAAGCCATGAAAAAAATGGTACTAGCTCAAGTAAAACTTTTCTTCCTTATTTTCCCTCCACCCCCTAAATCTTCAAAATGGGAGGAGTCATAGGTAGGCTGTCAACCTAGGTTGTGGGGTGGGAGGGGTATAGAGGAAAGCAGAATCAGGAAGGCTGAGAAATCAACTATCCTCCCTTTGCCACTACATGCTTCTAGCCTAAAATAGGGCTGGGCTATGGAAAGAGTAAATATTAATGCTAAATCTGAACTTAGTATTGAACACTGACCTGAGAATTCCTGTGTCACATAAAGATGAAAAAGAACTATTACTAAAACATTGGCAGAAAACCATGAGATCTGCCCAAATTTTTATAAGGTGAAGAAATACCTCACTGAACAGTGTGCAAAGGGATGTTGGGGGACAAATAAACTAGATCACAAGGTGTGCTTACCACCAATAAACTTGTTGTCTAAGGATTTTTAAAAGAATAATTATAGCAACATATTTATGGATATGTCTCCTCAGGTAAAGGAAACAAAAGCAAAAGTAAACTATTGGGATTACACCAAAATAAAATGCTTTTGTACAGCAAAGGAAAAGAACAACAAAACAAAAAGTCAACTTAGTAAATTGGAGAGGATATCTGCAAATGATATATCTGATAAAGGATTAATATCTAAAATATATGAAGAACACATCTCAACATCAAAAAAAACAATCTGGTTAAAAAAGGGAGAGAACCTGAACAGACATTTCTCCAAAGACATACAGATAGCCAGCAGACATATAAAAAGATGTTCAACATCACTAATCGTCAGGAAAATCATCAATCCATCATCCATCAAACATCAAAACCACAATGAGATATCACCTCACACCAGCCAATGTCAAATATCAAAAAAGATAAAAATAATAAGTGTTGGCAGTGATGTAGAAAAAAAGGGACCCCCCCATGCTGGTGGAAATGTAAATTGATGCAACCACTGTGGAAAACAGTATGGAAGTTCCTCAGAAAATTAAAAATAGAAGTCCCATATGAGGCAGTAATTCCACTATGGACACTTACCCCCCACCCTTGCCCATGAAAACCCTAATTTGGAAAGATATATGCACCCCTATGTTTATTACAGCATTATTTACAACACCCAAGATTATGGAAGCAACCCATGTTCATTGATAGATGAATGGATAAAGAAGATGTGATACACACACACACACACACACATTGTAGAATATTACTCAGCCATAAAAAGAAATGAAATCTTGTTATTTGCAACAACATGGATGAAATTACAGGGTATTATGCTAAGTAAAATAAGTCAGACACAAAAAGACAAATACCATAAGCTTTCACTTGTATGTAGAATCTAAACAAAGCAAGCAAGGGAACAAACAAAAAACAAACAGACTCTTAAATACAGAGAACAAACTGGTGGCTACCAGAAGGGAAAGGGGTTGGAGGTTGGTAGAATAAAAGGAATCAAGAGGTACAAACTTCCATTTATAAAATAAATAAGTCACAGAGATGAAAAATACAGCATAGGGGGTATAGTCAATAATATTATAACATTGTATGGTGACTGAACTTATCACGGTAAGCTTGAGCAATATATCAAATTGTTGAATCAATATGTTGTACACCTGAAACCAACAGAACATTTTATGTCAATTATTTTTCAGTGAAAATAAAAACAATTGTAAGTTAGCCATCAACAAAACAAATGTAACAGTTTTTTAAAGAGTATTGCCTACCATGATAAAATAGGATTTATCTCAGGAATTTAAAGATGAATCAAGGTAGGGAATTAATACATCTCAGTTACAGGTTAAATTAGGAAAGTGAGCAAATAGAGAGGAGTGAATTAATAAAATCTATTTTTATTTCTGATATATAAAGAAAAAATAATCTGGGGTCAGTTATCTGATTTATAATTAGTTCTTGAATATAAACTCCATAAGTTGGTGATTATCTGTGTTATCCAACTCATGACACAGTTCCCAGAAACTAATTGGTAGTCAAAAAATATACTTTTTTAGTGGAAGTAAAAGAATGAGTCATAACTACCTTAAACTGAAAATGTAAATCATCTTTTCATAGTGGGATACAAGAAGCATTCTTATTATGACAAAAGACTAGGAAATAATGTACACTGTTAACCCTATTGTTTCATTTTCTGGAAGTTGAAATCAATGCAATAATCAGGAAATAGAAAAAAGAATAAAACTAATGAAAATGAACATAAAACTTATCATTATAAACAATATGATTGTTAGACTAAAATCCTCACGAGTATTAACCAAACAGTTAGCCTGGATGGATATGATATTGGATAAATGCCTAAACAAAGATAGTCATAAACAAATAGATTATAGCTTTCCCACATATCAGTAAAATCAGTTGGAAAAATAACATAAAAATGATCCCATTCCTAACAGTATCACACATAAAGAATAGGAATAACCTTATCAAAATATGAGTGAGCTGTCTAAAGAAAATGACATAACTCTGCCACAAGCCATGAATGAAGACATGAATGAATTCAGAAATGTCACAGTTATGTAGGAAAGATTGAATATAGTATAACACTTGTTCAAAGTAATATTTAATGAGCATAATTCCAACCAAGATAAATTCTGATGGATTAAGAATCTAAATAGAAAATATAAAAATAGAAATGCTACAGAAAGAAGAATTAGAATTCTCATGGTGGCTTCCCCCACCATCATTGATAAATACAAAAAGTCAATAAATAAGAGATGCAATAAAATGACAAGATAATATTACATCTGAATAAGTGCTATAATAAAAATAAGACAAGATGTTGTAATAGAAAAGGAATAGACGATCAAAGCAGGATTCTCCTTGTGGAAGTGACAGTTGAACTGTCCTCAGTTACATAATTACTCCATAACGCTAAAAACATGAACATCTAGAAGTGAAGTATTACATCCAGCAAAAAGCATTTGCAGAGGCCTTAAGACAGGCACATCCTAATCCTTGATACTTCTGAAGAGTGGAAGGAAGGTCTGCATTCTGGAAGCATGATAAGGAGTGAGTGGAGGAGTCAAAGCATTAGTAATAAGCATGTTAGATGGGAAATGGGAAGATGAAGAGGCTTCTCCGTTTTTAATTAAAGTATGAGGCAATGTCATCAAATGAGAGTGGTGGGAGGTGACTGAAGTGAAGGTGTGAAAGAGTCTTTAAAAGCAGGGAAGGAATGGGTGAGCATAGGGAAGACATAGAATTTTATGAGTGTGAATTTAAAATGAAATGAGCGATTTTCTCCAGCCCTGAGGTAAATAGATAGGTTATTTACAGTAGCCAAAATAAGGATAAAGTCCAAAGCATGTGTCACAACCCTAAATATGTAATTGATTGCTGGCAGGAGTAAAAATTAGCATAATCCTTCTTTTAAAAAATATTTTATTTATTTATTTGAGAGAGAGGGAAAGAGAGCACACAAGCGGGGGGAGGGAGAGGGACAAGCAGACTCTGTGCTGAGCACAGAGCCCAACATGGGGTTCGATCCCACAACCCTGAGATCATGAATGACCTGAGCCAAAATCAAGAGTCTGATGCTTAACTGACTGAGCCACGCAGGGGTCCCAGCATAATCTTTTTTAGAAAGCAATTCATCAATAGTTATTTACTTACATAAAAGTGACTGGGAAACAGGAGTTTGGGAAGTAAGCACACCTGAGCTCAATTCACATGGGCCTTATTAATTGTGTTACCTTACATCTTTTCTGGGGGAAAAAGATGTCTGATCGGAACCACTGTATAAAGCAGTTTCAGAATAAGATGACAGCCAAACCAATTAGATGACTTAATTTGAATCTTGTGAAATAAGTCGTAGTTTCATCTTAACATTGCGTTCAACTTCTTCATTATCAGATTGTCAACTTTAACAATTTTGAGTATTTTTTATAGCAAGTGGAAATATTGCGGTTTATTTTCCAACAAATTTTGCAATAAGCTTCTCAGGAAGAACATGGCTACACTGTTCTGATGAAGATGACTCAACCTTAGATTCTCAGGTGCTTTTTGAAGCAAATCAAATACTATTTTGTGAACCCATTACCAATTCCTGGCATCAGAAAAAAAAGTTCAAAGACAAAGTATATGGCCTGAAGAAAAGATCATGTTACAAAATGATGCTAGGTGAGATATTCAGTGACATCAAATGATCAGTTGACTGAAAAAGAAACACGGGAAGGCAGGAGAGGGATGACTCTGCCTTCTCACAGGCAGCAAAAAAAACTCCAGCCCAGCACCAAAGAAAACAGAAAAACTGTGACAGGAATAGGACCAAGATCCATAAACATCTTAGCCAAGATCTTCCTAGTTCCTGAAAAGGTTTGGCTGCCCAAAGGAAATTCAAAGAGCCCCAGTTTTATTTTAGGATGGTATGTATACTCTATCTAGAGCATTCTCTCACATCAAATGGTGACTTAAACATGTGTAAGAGGTTCAGATTACTGTTTTATTCAGCTGAGCTCAAGCCAATAAGCTCAAGGTAGTGTTAGCTCAAGTTTCAAACTCAAGGGGCTAAAAGAGTCATTGAAAAAATAGTTCATGATTTATAATGACCTTTTATCGCTACAAGAACGTGATCATTCTCAACTGTCTGTGTGAGCAGTCATCGACCACTTTTGCAGAATCATCAGAGTAATGGATTAATGATTTCCCAGAATAAGACTGAGATGACGTACAAACCTACGTCATGGATAGCTCATCCACAGCCAGAGATCTTCATCTACGCTTGATAAAGAAAAAGCCCTCATTGATCCTGTACTGCAATGACTGGACATGAATAGGAAAAGGAGCCTAGGGAAGCTTAACTGATTGACCTACCAGTGTACCCAACTGCTCTATAGCCAGGTGAAGGCAATCCCAGTCTCCAATGGGGAGAAAAAAATCAACCTTAATGTCTCAGGGGTACAGCCAGGACAACCAGTATCTCAGAGATATATCCAGGGAGAAAGCAATCCCTATTGGGCTGGAACTTCATCAGCAGCACTGTAAAAGCAGGAGACAAACAACAATCCTAGTGCTCCATAAACCTTCATGGGAGTTTAACTCGCTAAAGTCCTCAGTTGCACCAGACCTCCTTCAGGTTCATGCCATGGTACCTAGATACCAAAAGGATATACTATATCACTGGGGTTTCATACATTGGCCCATCCCTGGCTTGCCATGTCACTAACATGATCCGGTGAGCACAACAAGAGAACAAGAGCAAAGGGATGATAAAGTTTGGGGCCAAGAGGACTATGGAGGGTGTCTTACCAATGTGAACACTCACACTGTTTTTTTACCGAAAACACGATACATATACTGTATGTGAGTGTGTGTGTGTGTGTGTGTGTATAAAATAGAATACATATAAATGGTACTTCAGTTCACACAAAATAATGCAGAATATGTATATACATGAATTTAATAACATTATCAGTATTTTGAAATACTAAGGTGCTTCTTGTCCGAAAATTCAAATTACTTCAAACTCAAATTAATATCTATAGCTATGTGTGATTTTTAAACCTAAAGGCAGAAATTTCTAGATTAGCCAATTTCAAAAGGAATCAGATGGCACAGGGTAGCTGTTAAGCATGTGCAGAATGTGGCGGTCTATTGTTTAGAGATTTTCTTTCTGACAGCTTGTCCAGGTCCACAGAGATCTGAAGAATTGTTTCAAAAATATGAGATTCTAAATAAAGATCTAAGGAGTATATTAAGACTACATTTGAATAAAAACAGCTATTTATTTAGAAATCCATTTACTGACTTAAGAGGCTGTTTGAGATGTATAATGGATATAAATTTGACTAGAGAGTTCTTAAAGTTATTATACCAAGTTTATTATTGAAAACTTCCCATAGCTTATCATATAATTACTTAACTTTTATATATAAATGTACAAGTAGAGTATTAGCTAAGGATATAGTTTTATTCTTTTGGTTTTTCTTATTCTTGCATGTTTTATGGTGTTAAATCCAACACTTCCAAACAGAGCTTGGAAATTTATTACAGTTCTTTCATTCATATCATATCATTCTGTCTACTATGGTCTGAATGTTTAAGTCCCCCCCACTAAATTCATATGTTGAAATCCTAACCCCCAAAGGTGGTGGTATTAGGAAGTGGGAGCTTAAGTAATGAGGGTGGATCCTTCATGAATGGGATTAGTGTTCTTATAAAAGAGATCCCACAGAACTCCCTTGCCCCTTTCACCAGCTGAGCACACAACAAGAAAGTGCCTACTATGAACGAGGAAGTGGGCCCTCCCTCGACACTGGCACCTTGATCTTGGATTGCAGGCTCCAGAAATGTGAGAAATAAATGTCTGTTGTTTATAAGCCACCCAACTTATGGTCTTTTGTTATAGCAGCCAGAATAGACTTAGGCACTATCCTAACAGTTAAAGTTTCAATAGAGGTATACTAACGTATTCTACCTCTGGTAAGAAAATAAAGAATGCAGAAATAAAAATGGAGAGAACCCAAATAGCAAGTTTTGTTTAGACAGGAAGCCTAGGGGCGCCTGGATGGCTCAGGTGATTAAGCATCCGACTCCTGATTTCAGTTTAGGTCATGATCTCAGGGTCCTGAGATTGAGCCCTGCCTTAGGCTCCACCTCAGGCTCAGCAGTGAGTCTGCTTCTCTCTTCCTCCCTCCCCTCTGCTCCCCACCTTGATCATGTTCTCATTCTCTCTCTTTCTCTAAAATAAATAAATAAATAAATCTTTTTAAAAAGCTAAGAAATCTAGGCTTAATTTTTATTGATATTTGTTTCTTTTTGTTCTTCCCCCCAGCCCACACAACACATACACACTTTTTCTATTCATTTTTTGGGGGGCAGATAAATGAGGGACATGACTCCTCATTTCATGCTCACATGGTTTCTGGGTAATCTTTTGTAGAACTGATGTGCTTGTCAAAACCTCCAGAATTTTACATCCACATTTTTTATTTCCAGGCAAAAATACAAAATGCTCGAAATGTCCCA
This sequence comes from Neomonachus schauinslandi, assembly GCF_002201575.2. NCBI lineage: Eukaryota > Metazoa > Chordata > Mammalia > Carnivora > Phocidae > Neomonachus > Neomonachus schauinslandi. The sequence continues at coordinate 117,925,484 of NC_058411.1, read as the reverse complement.
GAAACATCAATCTGACCTTTTTTTTTTTAACACAGTAATACCATGGCTTGGTTGACATGCATCACTTTTTTCCCCTTACAGTTAAAAAGTCTGATTTTTTGCTAAAATTCTCTTATTCTATATATTGCTGTTTTGAGAAAGTCACTCAACAATTTCTACTTAAGACAATGTTAAATAATCCCCTTTCCTCATTTGAAGCAGTAAAAGTCACAATGATATGGATTTAAATATATGTTGTTATGATTTCCTTTAGACCTGCGGGAGTCTTAGTTAAAGGCCTATGGATTCACAAAATTTTATGATAAATGTTTTCTCCAAGATATCCACCTGTGTCCTACTCAAAACTGTGGTCACTCCTAGAAGATCTCAGAGGCACTTTTAGGCCAGGGGATCAAGAAAGACACACACGTGTGCATATACACACTCACATCCACACCTACCCACCCACCCCCAGACACAGATACACAGACACAGACACACAAATTACTCTAAAACAAAACAAAACAAAAAAATTATTGCAAAATCAACACAAGAGACAAAAGATTTTCAAGATCACCATTTAACAAGGGTGATGATATTCAAATAATTAGCCACCAGCAGTGGTGGAGCATCATGGGAAGGTCTGGTGGTTTCCAGGGTAACCAGGGAAGCCCAGGGGCTCCTCAGGGTTCCAGGCAGCAGTCTGGTTTCCTGATTCAAGAGATTTCATTAGGAGACCTGGTGAGAGATGATTCTCATCAGGAAGCCTCACATTTAGTCATTCCCATAAATACTGGTGACACCACCTCATGAAGCTCTGAGGAGATTATACCATATATCCATATAATGGATATCCATTGTATCCATTATACCATTATATCCATATAATGGCCAAACTAGACATTTTTTTCAACTCGGCAAACAGCTTTGGGAAAACTTTATTGTGAACCTCTGCAGCATCAGAGCAATATTAATTCAGGCCTTTGTGGCTATGATACGGGAAATCTGTCCTCAGGGAATCTGTGTTCTTAGATAGGGCAACCCAGTTATTTAAAATCAATCCAAGGGGGAAGTTTTTCCCTTGCATGGTGACTATTTATAGTAACTGTAATGCCCCAAATCTTATATTATAAGATTTGTGTGTATGTGCAAATCTCAGTGTTTCATGGTTGTCTCCTAATTAATCTGAGGACGTGGCCTCACTCCCTATAATCATCTCAAGTGAGAAATTCAATGCCAATGCATCATGCAACTGCGAAATTGGCCCTGAAAAGACAGACAGACCTGAGCCCATACAGCACTGTCCCATCAGGGTGAAGGCGGATCATGCGGTTTTTCACTGTCACTCCATGCACAAATGACTTTTTGTCATTTAAGAAATATGTGTCAGGCACCCATAGCTGGTCGGCCACTCGATTGTCAAGCGTGAGGTTGAGAGGGATCCCAGAATAGGCAAGCCTTTTATCTCTCCAATATTGTTGAAAATACATGGTTAAGGTGTAATCCTGGGGGAAAAAAAGAAAAGAAAAAAAATTAGTTTGCGCTCAGCCACAGGCATATTTCCTTCATGACTGGTCAAATTCAGGTTGGAATCCAGAAGAAATGGATATTATTTTCAGGCAGGGTAGAAAACAGTGGTTGCTTTCTCATAAATGCAAATACTAGGTTTAGTAGGTGTAAATCATGTCTATAAATCCCGTTGTTTGTTTTTTTTTTTTTAAGTCCTTTGTTTTATTTAGGTAAGAACCAGACTAGACAAATTGGCATTTAAGCAATAGCCACACAGATACAAAGGTCAAAAAATAACTTTAAATAAAGTCATCATAAAATCAGGTTGCTGGCAGGACCCTGAAAACTCCCTTAGGTCCTGCATCTCCCACCAGGCAGATATGTATCTTTACCACCCACAGCAGAGGAGCTCTATCTACAGATTCTCTCTACAAGGTAAGCCACTTTCCTCTCTTGCCCTCTGTGAGAATTGTAAATACAAACCCTCCATAAACATGCACTGGAGACACAATGACCTGTGGGAGGTCTCTATGCCTTATTCATTACATTTTCTTTTTCTTCCAGAATGCCACAGCCATTTCCACACTAACTAGGCCATATCATCACCTTGAGAGGATGATATATTCGTCTGGGGAAAATGGGAGCCTATAGCTAAAGCCGGATGTAGGAGAGGGGAAATGGGCCATGGTGCAACCCCCACAGGCCTGCCAACAAAATAAGCAAGTATTTAGGCAGATGATTCTACTTTTGTTTGTTTGTCCATCTGTTTTTGTTTTGTTTTGTTTGTTTGCAAAGTAATGCAGTAAGAAAGTGGAAAAAAGGGGCTCCTTGGTGGCTGAGTCGTTAAGCGTCTGCCTTCGGCTCAGGTCATGATCCCAAGGTCCTGGGATCGAGCCCCGCATCGGGCTCCCTGCTCCGCAGGAAGCCTGCTTTTCCCTCTCCAGCTCCCCCTGCTTGTGTTTCCTTTCTCGCTGTGTCTCTCTCTGTCAAATGAATAAATAAAATCTTTAAAAAAAAAAAAAAAGTGAAGAAAAGAAATCAGACTGAACATGAAAATTCTATTTTTAAATTTTTATTCTTTTGGCAATCACTATTCCAGTCTACATCAAGTCTGAAAATTTGGTTATGTTCATGGGACATCTTGAACCCCACTATAGAAGGATCCAAGCTGAAAATCCAAAGGTAAGTGAGTAAACTCCCTAACCAGGGAAGGAGAAATCACTGTTACATACAGGAGCTTCTGAATTCACACACTTACAGGTGTTTGCAAACATCCTGGCTTTGTAGGCAATGAGAGGTGGGATTGCAAATCAATTCAAGAACCCATCCCAGGCACAGGTCTTATGAAATCCCATCCAGTACTCATTTTGCTGATTCACAGGGCAGTTCTCAGTGCTTGCTAATCTAACAATGCCTACTTATCACTGATCTCATGAGTGTTAGAGCACAGAAGCCTCTGAGATGACAAAGAACATACCTGGATGTTCTTCTCCAGGTGCTCACAGGCAAGGTGACAAAACCAATACATGCTAAACAACTATCAGCAAAATAAGTTTTAAGCTATAAGGGCCATTAAAAAAAAAAATCAAAGGCGGGGGGAAGCAAGAAAATTCAAAAGGGCTGGGGAGTCTTTATAGAGGTTTTATCTGCAACTTGAAGGAGAGATAGCATTTGAGTGGATGAAAAGAAACAGAAGAGTTTTTTCCCAGGCACTTACATGGGCAGAGCTCTGTGCATGGCATTACCTGTGTGAACGGGCCCCCACCCCACCACCAATTCTCAAAGATCAGGTGACATTAAAGATAGGCTTTGGCTAGCCAGATATTGGATAGGGGGCATGAAAAATAAATCATACAAGGATGTTGCTTTTATTGCATTGATTTTACTGAATTGATGAGAAACTCTGAGGAGTGCAGTTTTGGTGGAACTTAGGGTTCTAGAGGGGAAAAGGACAGAGTGGTGAGCAAGGCTGGACTCTGTGGCAGTGACCAGAATGTAGAAAAACTTGAATGCCAGCTCCTCAGTCAATGAAAACCACTGAGTTTCCAGTAACAAGTGACATAACCAAGTGTATTAACTGTCTTTTATTTTGTTTTCTCATGCTTTAGCTTCTGGACCCTGGCTGACCCTGGAGGGACTTTCATCCTTTCCCCCAGGGCTACAATTCTGTCAAACTCTAGATTGTGCCTTCCAAAAGCAAACCAACCAATCCAGAGCTCACCCCCCAAGTGCCTTCTCTATTGGGCTTTCACACTCCAGGCCAATATTTCAACTATATTCAAGTACCAGGCAACTAGGGGCAGTCTAGACCCCGGGGCCCCCTTTAATTATTCAAACTAGCCCATCCAAAGCCTGCTGATCCAGCCTCCCATATGCCCATTCATTCCCATGGAAACCACAATAAAGTTCCTTGCCCACAGTTTCCCTTCTTCCTTGTGACCAATGCTAGTGCTTCCCTGTGTGCCCCCCCCCCCCCATTCACTACAATGGATGGTGTACTCCCTTCCTTTAAGGTCTGTGGCTAGCAAACTATTTTTCAATGGCAGCTGCCTCCTGATCGGGAAGATCGGGAAGATCAGTTGTGCAGTGGTGAGAGAAATGATGAGCAAAGGCCAAAATGGGTGGAGAGTGCTTGGAAAGGGGGTGCAGGTCAGGGAAATCCTAAAAGTTCACACATGTTGGGCTTGAGGTACAACTTCAGGCTGCGAGTGGACCCCCAAAGAGTGCAGTCACATCCCCTGCATCACCATGAATGATGGCTAATGCAGGTGATGCATTTTAACTGAAACATTCAAAGTTTCAGTGGCATAACAGGATGGAAATAAAACAGCAGTAGCAGCTAAAGGATTTTCGATTTGAATATAATGCTCCAAATTACATTCTTATTGAAATAGAAGCATTTCACTTGCTTCTCTCTTTGGTTTCTAAGCCCACATCCCACGCCTGAGTCATGAAGTCTAGCACTTCTCTGAGTTCCCTTCCAACTGGCGTTCACATGGGTTGCCATGAGGATGGAGGGAATGTGTCAGTTTGCCCTGGGAACCCAGTTGTCATCCAGGGTCTGCAAGCTCGGGCTCTGGGTCTTATTTTGACCGGTGCTGTTCTCCACACCATTAACAGCACTTCTCAGTTTTGGTCTTGGGTGTTTGCTGAGGTGACTTGCGTGAACAGGGTTGCAGAGAGCTTAGGTGACAGAGGGAGAAAAATAGTTATTTAAATCCAAACCTGCTGCATCAGCTGTGCCTTCTGAAGCAATGGCTTCACTACAGCAGTGGGGACACTAGTCAGTATCCCACTTCTTTCTCCTGTACAGACTGGCAGACAAAGGAAAGGTGACAGCAGACAGTAGGCCACAGTGCTGACTCCTGGGCAGCAGTGAGCACCACGCAAAATAATGACAGTAGCAGTGAACATGCTCTGACCCCTCGGTATGTGCCAGTCATTTCTAATGTCATTTCACTTAAACATAAAGCAGGGATTATCAGTATTCTCATTATCATCCCCAATCAATGAAGAAAAAAAATTAAAGAGCTGAAGTAATTTGCCTCTTCCCTCCCCTCCATGCTCCACTAAATGGGAGTAACTGGGGGACATGGGACTTGAAGTTGGGGCTACCTCCCTGCAGGGTGCGACTCTCAACCTAGAAACTGAAGCTCTAAGGGACAGGAAGCTAAACTGTTCTGCATAATATACCGAAATGAACTTGGTGGGAGGATGGTTTGCAAAGATATCTCGAAGAGCGGAGAATCAAGTCACATAAGGTAATGCCGTTTTTGAGGGGAATAAACACTGTGGCACCACTAAAGCCCCCCATCCTTGCAAACATTTAGCACAGCTGGGATGTAGACAGATGCCTTGTGGAAGTTTCTTTCCTCCAGGGGGTCCCAGACAAGTTGATGCTTCCCATATTCGGAGCTCCCCAGAGCCTTTGTGGGCCTTCCTTGCCTTTTTCCTGGATTGGTCACCCCCAAATGCGGTGCAGCTGAGGGGAGGTTTGGAGGGGGGTGAAAGGAGACAGGGGCGAGGTCTTGAAATGGCATTTCTCAAATGCTGGGCTTTCGGGGGGATCTGAGGGTCATGGGGATGAGAATAAGGCAATACAGGTGAGTCAGATACTGGTGGTGAATACCAGCGTCTCCATTCCTTGGGCCTCTGCAGAGCTCACCGTGTGTCCCCAGCTGTCATCTTTCTTGCTCTGGCGATGTAATCCACCTGAGCACAGGGAGGGGTCTGCAGTCACACTGACACACAACTCTCAGACACCAAAAGCCTCTGCTTTTGAGAGGCAATTGTGATTGTTTTCTCTTTTCCCACCTTTGCCCTTTGCAGGGGAAACTAAACCTCCTGGTTAGAGACATTAGGGAGGAGTGCGTGTGGGAAGGGGAGGGGATGAGAGGGGAGTGGAGTATAGGGAGAAGCTAGCATTAGGAGATATGGGTGTCAGAGGGGGTCAGAGTGAGAGAAGGGCCCGGTGAGGGGAAAAGTGCCGGTCTGGAGGAAAAGGGCTGGAGGGAGTAGTTGTGGGCTTCTGGGAGGCAGCATGGAGCATCCAGGCTCAGTGAGGAATACAGAGGAAAGAGGTGCAGGAAGGGGTGGGGCACGGGGAGAAGCAGGAGTCTGGGAGGAGCAGGCTCATGAGAGCAGTGGGTGTCCAGGAGGGGTGGGGCCCATGAAGCCCCTTCACCGTGCAGTGTGATGGACACAGGCTCCAGAAACCTCACCCTGGGAGGGTGGGCTTAATTAGATTAGCACACAGTGGGAAGAGCCAGTCTGCTTCCTGGCACTGACTCTTACTGTGGCACAACCAGTCATATCAGCACATCTAGACAGGACATGTTGGCAGGTGCAGGAGGGGAGCAACGGCCTAGAGATCGGGACTGATGGGAAGAGCCTCCAGCGGAGGCACAGGATGGGGCCCTGTGTCCGGGAGACACCGAGTCCCCTCTGCTGTGGGGCCTTCATGGGCTGAGAGGGAACACCTTCACTCCTAGCCCTGTCCCACATTCTTCAGACCTGGCTGGGAATATATGCTTACAAAGTTCCTTCTGGGTATAATTTGGTATCACTTGATTTCAGAAGACTGTGCTTTGGGTGGTGGCTGAGATTTGCAGTACTTTGAGCATTTATAAAATATCCCTCCTATAAGTTAATTAATTGACACATTGAGTGTGTATGCATAGTAGTGACTCCCATCCATTGTGTTAGCAGCCCTGAGAACACTGGGTTCCTGGTTTAGGTGCAGATCCAACCCTGGATTGGGGCTGGCACCAGATAGTTGCGAGGCCCTAAAGAACGGCATTGATTTCCTGGCCCTCAGCCCCCCTCAGCTGCCAGCAGAGATGGTAACCTCTGCTTCTCCACTCACTCAGTTGTCCACCCCTGAATCCTTGCCAGGAAAGGCAGCTGGAAGCCCATGCAGAGGAACTATCCTTGGCCTCCTAGGCTAGCTCAGACATGTCTCCAGGGGTGGAGACTCACTGCTGTTCCCTATCCAGTCACAGACTGCCTGAGCGTGTGTATGTGTGTGCATGTGTGTGGACCTAGACCCGGGACACCTGCTGAGACCCTCTGGGCTTCTGCCCTGCCAAGCGCATCTGTATCTGAGATGGTTATCCATACAAGGAGAACCTCCAGCTCTCTGGCTTATACTGTGACAGATTCCAGGGGACACTGTAGCCCTGGGATATGGGATTCAGTGGAGAGAGGTCAGGCAGTGAGGAGGAAACCCAAGTAATTCCTCATCCAGAATTCTCTAGTCCACTAGGACCTAGAATTCTCTGGGATATAATGTATAAATGTGGATTATTTAATTATAGTTGGTTTGAACTATGGTAACTCATCAAAATCATTAGATAAGGTTAAATGTCTTGAATTCTTCTCTCCCTGTCTTATAAAAGGCATATAACAAACTGAGGATCAGCATGAAGAAATACTGAAGTAAGAACTATATTCAGAACAGTCTTTCTTTAACAGAATCTTACAAGCAAAATCATTCAATTAAAAGGCCATTATTCCTCGGGGCTTTTCTGGGGGGGATCATAAAGCCCTCTGATAAGCTAATGAAGTCATGGACCCTCTCCCCTCTCTAACGTGTGCATGCCCGTGTGTGCAGGTGTTTGTGTATCAAATCAATCAGCATACTGAAGTCCATGGAGGTGCATTCCTACCTACTTCATATTACCTTCACAAGGTGAGAACAAACACTAGTGATTGAAGTTCTTCAAGTTTTTAAGTAATTTCTTTAGAATTTGCATAATTTTTGTCATTGAAAAAAAGATGACACAGTTGTTTGGTTTTACCCCGGATTACAAAAATCCATTTCATGCAGTGGTCGGAAGCCAGAGTTCCTGGTAAGACACCAGCCCAGCCCAGGGTCGCAGGGTTTGGAGCCAGCGGGCTGAGATACAGTGGGTGGGGCAGAAACAGGCAGACAGTCTGGAGCTGCTAGGAAAGGGCTGCTGGCACTCTCAGCTTTAGAAGCCCCAGTGACTGGGGAGGGAACAGGCATTCTTGAATATGAGCCTTTCATCTGCCAAGCATTCATACATAGGTGACAATCCTTTCAAAATCTCCTAAGAATGTAGAAACAGCAGCAGTAACAACAAAAATAACAAAACCTCAGCCCATCTTTTGGGCATTCAAGCAGCTCACATAAATTGCAATAAGAGATAAACAACAAAGTTTCTTTCTGCTAGTGGAAATCTCTCCACATTTATCACATTAAAATAACAAGAATACATATTCGAAAGTGGAAATACTGCTCATTATTCTGCAATTAAGAAACTGAAGAGATTTCCTCAGCGCAGGAAATGAAGACAAAATTTACTAACCCTGAGAAAAAAATGCAATCTCTAAACCACATTTAAATATCTAGCTGCAGCTGTGAAAGCAGCGGGACACCTGCATTTGCATCTGGTTCAGCAAGTTTGTGATACAAAACCTCACAGGTAAATTGTTCTCAGGTTAGGGAAAACTGTTCTGAAAAGTATACATAAGACCTAGGTCATAGAGATTTCCTTTGTAGGCATTTCTGCAACTAAGATTAAGCTGGGGGAATCTTGGCCCTTCTATTAACAAAATTTATTTAGAGAATTTGAATCCATTATTTTTAATGATCTAAAAATGAGTATCCAACATGAATGACATCCATCTCTCCTCCCAAAACAGACTTCACTGATGCTTAGGTTTCCATTCGTTGAATCCATATGGTGATCTTTCCTAAGAAAGCATGACCTACCTCTTTCTGCTACCCTCTCTTCCTCCCCTAACCCCCTTCAAGCATTCACTGCATATCTCCATAAGCCAGGGACCATGCAGGGTGCCAGTGACCCAGAGATAAGGAAGACATAATTTGTAACTTAAATTAGCTCACTATCTAGGAGGTAGATATAAAATTGAACCAAAGAAAAAAATGAAAGTGATTAAGAGAAGGAGCTTTAGAATCAAATATGCCCAAGTTTCAAGTCAGCCTCCTTCCTGCTGGCTGGGCAAACGTAGGTGAACCATTTCACTGTCCTAAGCCCACTTACCCTATCTGGGAAGACAGCCTGCCACACTCTTAAGGGCTTAACATGGTGAAGGGCACCCATTAGGAGTCAAGGAATGCACAATAATGCAAAAGAAGTGTATATTTAAGGGATATCTACTACGTCTGGGGCTGGCAAGGAAGGAGGCTGGTGTGCAAATGAGAAGGAAGGTCGCTGAGATATTCTGGGCTTCTTATAATTGTTATACCCACCCAAAGGTTCATAGTTTGTATTTTTTATTCATCCACCTAAATGCTAAATGTATTCAAAAGATGAACTGGTCACCTCTGTATGAAATGTAAAAGGGCTGATGAAAATAATTACAAGTTCCCCAGTCCTCCAAAGCCACCTGAAAAACTGGCATAGGATATAAATTATTTTGAATATATGTTTTTCTTTTCACATATGAATAGATACCATAGATATTTTTCTGGAGTCCATTAAGTTTGAAAAGCAAAATGATTATACTGACCTACCTTCAAAGGACAAAAAAAAAAAAGGTAGTATCAGAAGAAATTGAGAATTCAAGGTAAGCCTATGAGAAGAAGGAAAATGTAAGAGAGATGCCCATAGCTAAATAAGTCTCTGGCAGGGGCTGATGTGCAGGGGGTGGTAGAGCAGGATGCCTCTGACACACTGGATAGACTTCCTTGCCCTGTACTTTACCTGGGAAAGTTAACTAATCACTCTGAGTCTCAGAAATCTCTTGTGGAAAAGAGAAACTAAAAATGGCCATTTTACAAAAGTGCTCTAGCAATTAATTGAGCTAACAATGCTTAACACAGTGCTTGACTCATAATAGGCATTTGGAAAATTCTACATTGTCTTCCTTCATCCTAGAGCAGAGCCAGTCACCCCTGAAAGAAGCCTCCCAGCACTGGATGAAAAATTCTCTTCTTTAACAGTTGGACCCCCAGCGCATTGTTCCATGCCAAGTACATACCAAACTGCAAAGAAAAATGGGCTTTATTATTTGGAGGTGCAGGTAAAAAAGACTCAGCCTAATACTTTAATGTAGAATTCTCAACACCACTAAAGCAGGCTTCACCCTTTGCTTTTAAAATCCTAAGTGTCTTTCACTCAATATGCAAATGTATCAGGTCACTAGATTTTTATCAACTATCTTTTTTTCTGCTGTAAAATGTTTTGAAGTTACAGATTAATATTAAACACAGATTTGTAAAAATAGCTACAGCACTAATAACAAAAAAACAAAACTAGCCATCCTGCCCGCCTGACCTGCTGTGAGTAACCTGACCTTCAGGTGCTCCCAGACTCACTTCCCACCCAGTCCTCCCCATTTTAAAATGGGAAAAACCCCATTTTACAGTCAATTGACCCCTCTATATAAAGAACATTTTTACTAAGTGTCCCTTTCACAGCCCCCTTTAATTGTAAATTGGTGGCCCTGTATAGCCTTTTTTTTTTTTTTTTTTTTTTTTTAGCGGAAGTTATTCTCCCAAACTGGGCACCAAGGAGCCAGGAGAGAGAAGTATATCCGCTTTTCTTTCCCATTCCCAGGTTCCTCCATCAATGTCTCTGACCCATTGTACTTTTCTGAGATTTGCATGGAGGGATCCAGCTGCCTTCTGAACCTTTCCATCCAGATGCCCCACAGGCAACCCAAGCTCAATATGTTCAAAATTAACTCATTATCTTTCTACCCCAAATCTGTTCCCCATTCTGTACCACCATCCTGTACCCACTTATTCATTCTCAACCAAATCAAAGCCAGAGGCTGTACACCAATCTCTTTTTTCTTTCTCATCTTACATTCAACATTTATTCAGTCACTGGGTTCTGTTGATCCTATTGCCTAAATGCCTTCCGTATCTAGAACTGGTCCATGAGTCAGCAGCAGCACTACAGAGGGTTGGAAGGTTTCCACTAATAGCCCCATGATTAGAGATAAGCTCCTGGACTCTCAAATTACATCCCAGAAGAACACTTAACCCATGTCTAGGGCAGGCTAAGTCCAACACCATACCTCGGATATATAATGGGTTAAATACAAGAATATACAAGATGATCAGATGTCTCACACTCTGTATGGGAACAGATGTTTCAACTCAGTACAAACACCATATGAATGAAATTTTGGAATGTGCTTGTAAACTGGGGAGTCACTGCATGTTCTCCTTTATTCTAAAAAAGTATTTATCTGAATAGTACTCACTAAAGAGACCAGACTGTTTAGTAACTTATGTATATATCAATATATATAAAAAATAACATATATATATATATAATCTGCAATGTATATGTATATAATCAGATACATATCTTTATTTTCCAGCAACTATCTTTAATTAATAGGCTTCCAAAAGGGGATGGGATGTCTCTTAAAAATGTCATTCATCCAAAGATACTCCAAGAACTGGCTGTGAGAAACAGCCATATTGCTTGTGCAAGGAACCCTCAACACCTCTATATTTGAGGGATATTTGAACAACTGGTGGAATGTCACACTTGGAGACTTGTGAGTGACTTGCCTACATTCTGACTGTGTGGCATTTAACAAGCCTCTGTGCTTTTCCCTTGCTCGAGCATGGTGCCTGCAGATGGCCATGAGGTTGAAGATTTTACATCTTTAAATAGTGATGGTCATCTTTTGGGTTACATGGCTTCTAGAGTTCACATTATTAGATTTGCTGAACTGAATATCACTTAAAATCACTTCTCTTTGAATCCCTTCAAGAGAGCAAACAAGTAAAAAATATGCTTCAACAGAAAGAAGGGTGTTTATCATAAAATAAAGGATGAATATCCCCATTTTAACTGAAGAACCCCATCATATATTTATACTGCGAGAATTCAATGCCCTTTGTTTTTATATATGTGCCTCTATAACAGAATTTAACAATGGATTTCCTCTCCTCAGAGACAAATCATGTGGATTAGTGATGCCACACATTTTAAAGTACTTTCAGTTTCTAAGAAGATGTGCTATTTTTAGATAGCAAGCCCATTCATTTCTGAGATCATGTCTATTTCTGGTTTCTACCCAGAACCTGTTAGGTTATTGCTATTAGATAAATCACAATATTAACAATATTATACTTTATATAACTGAGAAAATACTGGCTTGATCATCATTGTTTTTCTGAATTGTTATTAATTTCAGCAGAAAAATTTGGATGGACATCACTACATGGAATTACATGAAACAGTCCTATCCTCTGGGACATTGTAATCAAACCTTAGGTAGTCAGAAAGAAACTGCAATGCTGATTTGCATACACTCAGTCAAATACAAGTGCCCAAGGAAGAAGAAACACAAGTGTTAACTTTTAGAAAGGAGAGGAATGACACTCTACTCCTGCTTTTTATTTTTTATTTATTTATTTATTTTTTAAGATTTTATTTATTTATTTGAGAGAGAGAGAATGAGAGAGAGCACACGAGAGGGGTTAGGGTCAGAGGGAGAAGCAGACTCCCTGCCGAGCAGGGAGCTCGATGCGGGACTCGATCCAGGGACTCCAGGATCATGACCTGAGCTGAAGGCAGTCGCTTAACGAACTGAGCTACCCAGGCTCCCTACTCCTGCTTTTTAAACAAAGGACCCAGTACTCTCATTTTGCACTGGACCCCACAAATTATATAGCTGGCCCTAGATGAGAGTAGTCAACTGTCCTTTGTCTCACCCACGGGATTCATGCCTTCTTCCAGCATCCATGAAACTGTCGGTGAAATCCCAGACCAATCACTGGCCTTGACACACAGTCTTTTGCTTTTCCTCTTACTCAACTGGCCCATCTTCTCTGCCACTCACTCCAATTCTTCCTTTTCTTCTTAATGCCAAGCGTGTCCCAAGGCTCCTCATTCTGTAGCACCATCTACCTACTCAACCAAACCTCTATCCCTTTTCTTCTCTATCTGTACTTACTTCCTTAGTTATCTCTTAGAGATTCACGGCTTTACATGCTATCTGTATGCTTAGGATTCCCAAATTTTATCTCCAACCTGATGTATAAATCAAACTCTAGAATCAACTCAACACATCCAGATTGAACCCCTGCTAATTTCACCCCAAGAACAGATCCACCTACAGTCTTCCCAGTTCACTTGATGGTATTCCATCCTTACAGTTACTCGAATCAGAATCTCCATTCATTTTCTGTTTATCCCTTCTCTCACATCTTACATCAATCCATATGAAATTATGTTGACTCCACATTAAAAATAGACTGTGGTTCAGCCACTTCTCATCACTGCTATTGCTATCACCCTGGTCAAAAACCATCTTTCTTCCCTCCATACTGTCAAAGGCTCCTAAATGGTTCCTTGAACATGGCCTTTCCCATGGTTTTATTCTCAATAGAGCATCTGGAGTGACTTTTAACAATTTAAGTCAGATCATTTGCTCTGGTGTTCAAAACCATACTATGGCTCCTTAGTTCACTGAAAATTAAGCCCAGGTGGACATGCTCTGGTCCACTTACCACCTCTCTGGCCTCTTCTTTGCTAACTTCATTTCAGCAACAACACTCTCTTTGTTGTTCCTCAAACAATCCAGACCTTAGGCCCTTTGTATTAACTATGCCTTCTGCCTGGAACTCTCTTTCCCCAAATAACCTTCCTCAACTTAGTCTGACTTACTCAGCTTCATCTTTACTCAAATTCACCTTTTGAACAAGCTGTTCCTGACAATGGCAACCTTCATCCCTGCACTCTTACATCCTGTTAACCCTGCTCATATTCTAGATGATATATTTGTTATATTTTTAAATTATGTTTATTTTCTTTCTCCCATGCTAGAATGTAAGTTGCATGAGTACAGGAACTTTGTTTTGCTCAATGATGTATTATGAGCACAGTACTAAGACAGTGCCTTGCACATGATAGAGGTTTCATAAACATTTGCTAATCAAGTGAGCAGAACTTTGGATCTGTGTTGCCAGCGTGTCCCTTCATAAAAGTTCTGCATGTGCTTTCACCTGGTGTTCCACATTGGTTGATAACCTTGGATCACTTCCAGTGAAAATTTCTCTGCAGTTTAAAGTCAATCCCAAATCCAGATTAGTATAGGCATGTGATACAAATTCTCAGGGAAGACATCTTTCATGCCACCTAAAGCCCAGTGAGACAGACACATTTCCTTATCATCTCCCTTTGATGGAATTCCCTTTGGGGAATGTTTTTCTACAATACCCTTTTAATGAGTGTGCAGCCCTTGGTTGCGTCAGTTCTATGAAGACTCAATTTTAACCCTCTGCTTTGTAGAGTTCCTTAGCTTAGTCTCTTATTTCTGCGTGGTCATTAACAGCAAGCCAACTGGTCACATAGGGCAAATGACCCCAGGCTTTCCAGTCTTCAAGTGTAGCTTACAACACTTTCATCCTCAGCTTTCTCTCAAAATCTGTCCTTTTTTGTGGCTCCTGGAACTTTCTCTTATTTTCCTATAAATTAAATGATATATTTCAATAATGTTTATTATGATTTGTTCACCATTTCTAATAGTTTTATACTGAGAGTTCTTTAGAATTTCTGGTCAACCAAATTGCTGAACACAGAGTTCTTATCCCCTCATCAGTCCATCTGAGACTTGCTTCCAGTCTCCAACCTGGTCACAGCAAGGTTGCCCAACGACCTCCAAAGGGCACTTTTTGTCCTCCTTTGACTCAACATATAGGGAGCTTGAAGCATGGCTGAAAGCTCGCTCTCCTTGAGACCCTCTACTCAGACTGAGACACTCCCTCTTCTAGCCTTCCTACTCCATTGGTAGTTCAGCTCAAAGCTCCTGTGTTTCTACCTCCCATCTCTTTCTCTCGCTCTTTTTTATTATTATGTTCAGTTAGCCAGCATGAGTTTTTGATATAGTGTTCAATGATTCATTAGTTGCATATAACACCCAGTGCTCATCACCACAGGTTCCCTCCTTAATACCCATCACCTGGCTACCGTATCTCCCCATCCTTCTCCCTTCTGTAACCTTCAGTTTGTTTCCCAGAATCAAGAGTCTCATATGGTTTGTCTCCCTTCTGATTTCTTCCGATTCAGTTTTCCCTCCTTCCCCTATGCTCCTCCACTCTATTCCTTATGTTCCACATATGAGTGAAACCATATGGTAATTGTCTTTCTCTGCTTGACTTATTTCACTTAGCATAATCCCCTCCAGTTCCATCCATGTCGATGCAAATTGTGGGTATTCATCCCTTCTGATGGCTGAATAATATTCCATTGTATAGGGAAACAAAAGCAAAAATGAACTTTTGGGACTTCATCAAGATAAAAAGCTTCTGCACAGCAAAGGAAACAGTCAACAAAGAGACAACCCATGAATTGGAGAAGATATTTGCAAATGACACTACAGAAAAAGGACTGGTATCCAAGATCTATAAAGAACTTCTCAAACTCAACACCCAAAAAACAAATAATCAAGTCAAAAAATGGGCAGAAGACATGAATAGACACTTCCCCAAAGAAGACATACAAATGGCTAACAGACACATGAAAAAATGTTCAACATCACTAGCCATCAGGGAAATTCAAATCAAAACCACAATGAGATACCACCTTACACCAGTTAGAATGGCTAAAATTAACAAGGCAGGAAACAACAAATGTTGGCAAGGATGTGGAGAAAGGAGAACACTCTTACACTGTTGGTGGGAATGCAAGCTGGTACAGCCACTTTGGAAAACAGTATGGAGGTTCCCAACTATATCTCAATGTTTGACTGCCTCAGGCTTGTCCCTGCTCCTTTCCTCTTTCTTCCCCTCTTCCATGGTGATGTCATCCATCCCTAGGGTATTTAACAGAATGTTTAGCTAATGACTCCCTGTTTTTATCTGCAAGCCAGGTATCCCTTTGAGCACTGATTCCTTATCCAGTTGCTCTTTTGACAGCTCTATTTGGTAGTGTCTTTATCATCTTTACCTTTTCTCTTTCCTTATTCCTAGTCCAATTCCAGGGCCCAATCTAACTGGCTTGGGTCAGAATTGTAGGAGGTAACACCCAGCACTGGTATTTTTTAAAAGTTCCATTTGTGATTCTTATTTTTGCATGTAATTAGTCTTTACACCATGAGTTCACATTCTGATCACTATTTTTACTTAAAATTATACAGGATCCTTTCACTTCATTAAAATCAGTAAACTCTATGTCCTAGCATCAACAGTCTATATTTAGAAAGCATGCACGTGTGTACTGAAACGCAGGCATATGGACGGCTCCCACCATGCGCTGCCATGGAGAGGAGAATCTGTGCTGCGTGAGTTGCAAGAACACAATCTTCCCACTTGCATCTGAGATTCTAGTGGTTGCCAATGTGTCCTGCTGCAAACTGCTTCAAGCAGTCTCAACAAAAACCATCAACTCTGTCAAGCAGCTAACATGACAACATGAAGACGTGGGTTGGGGCTCTAGGATTACAGGTTTCTGACAGTGTTTCAGCACAGGTGTTTGAGCACTGCCTCAGAGCATGGATGTCCTGCCTCGTTCCAGGTCCTGACACTATAAATAACTGTGGCCATCAACCCAACTTGCACTGCTACCGTCAAACAGCACACTGACGAGCTGTTTGGTAAAAGAACAAGAGAAATGAATATTTCAGAATATTTATTCAGTACATATTAACTTTGCTTGCTGTTTATATCATTTCATAAAGGATCTTTTTATATCACACAGTGTATTCATATAGTGTGTTTACACAGAAATCCAGCATTCTCATGATATTCAGACATTCTTGTATATTCAATTTCTTTAAGCTATTGCAAGCTGGTTTTGCTTATTTTAATTCTTCTAATATCTGCTTCTGGTAAATGTAAACAGATGTTTCTAATTATTCCCTTTAATACTTATACCTTCACATCATGAATGCACAGGGAAGATTTAGGATTCATGAAAAGAAGGTGAAATGTTGATGGTGCCAACAGGAGTCATGAAAGGATGATTCCGATTGTTAAAATGCCCATGTTTTACTTTAGAAGTTGGTAAATAAACAAGAACTGTTCAATTATTCAAAAGGAAGAGCATTGTTTTAAGAAAGCAAGTGCACTCCTTCGGCTGGCCATTGTGGTCCTGGTAAACTTCAACGTAATATCTGACACTATTCCTAGGCATACGAGTTCACAGGAGTCATCAAGCAGAGCTGTGGGCCAGCCAAGAGGGTCCTAGCCATTGACAACAAACTTTCACATAGCATCCAGATGGTGATTTAAAGTATCAAAAGGTCTGTATTCACCAAGGTGCTTGTTAGAACATCAACTATCAAGTTAATTGTACATTTTCCTGATTTTGTGAATAATGTTGGATACTAAAATACAGGTTTTCCATATGTGACTGGCCTCATGTTAGATAACAGCTAGACTATTTTTAGTATGAGAACAGTAATTCTGAGTGTCCTTTATGTGTCTCGTTCCCTTGTAAGCTGCCTCAGGATCCACACAGCTAGGATTTAGTCACTGTGCCACTGATTGTACAGCTTGAAGACACATTTTTTTTCCCCTTCCCATGAGTTTGGAATTGTGCATGCCAGACTCAGTTGTAACACAACCAAAGTTGTCAATTAATTAACAGCTGTGTTAATTAGAATTAGAGTTTATAATTTATAACCAGCAATATAATTAACAGCTGGTAATTTAATCAGTCATGATTCACTTGCTTTATATTCACCTTTAAAACCGTGAAACTGTTGGCACTTAAAATGTATAGGGTGTGATGTCACAAAAGCTACAATCCTTTTTGTTGTCTCCTGCTATGCTCTGACTGAAAATGTAACCCCATATCCTTAAGCCATTTGTGCAAGGTTAAATGAAACAGTACTGTGAGTGACAGACATCTGTAAAAGTCCTTAGACTTACTTCCAGCCCTTATGGTCATTAGCAAATTTACTTTTAAGAATGACAAACTGTGATGATCTGATGGCCTTCCAGTGCAGGACATGAGCCAGATAAATAATGTCTGGAACTTGGTCACTGTATCAGATGACTTCCCAGAGCTGAAGCAAATGTTGGGAGGTTCTGTAGAACAGGCTTGACAGAGCTGCTCCAGGGACCTTAGTTCTCAGGGTTGCCCTCCCTCTGGGACAGGCCAGATGACAGTGAGAGAGTAAGGAAGGGGGATAAGGGATTGACTGGTGTAGCTGAGGTTCAAAGATTAGCCAAGGGACAGGACACTGGAATACAGGGTCAGCAATCCTGTGGAATACAAACTCGTGGTCAGAATTAAGGTTCCCAGAATTATACTTTGCTTCTCAACTGTCCATGACTAAACCCCCGGACCTGAGAAGGAGATTGCATCTGCTCTGGTCAGTTTCATAAGCACATCTGAGTCACACTGGATGTGTCAAGGGGTGGATGACGATTTCCATCCCACCAGTCTACCAGTTCATTCCTGGGCCAGTGTCAGGTGCAGTTGGGTTCCCTGGCTGACAGAGGAGAACTGACAGCAAGAGGCATACACAGCTGCAGAGTGTCTTGCCAAAATGAAGTAACATTAAGAATAAAGAACAGGAATGGTGAGCACTGTGATTTGTGCAAGACAAAACACAGATCTGTATCTCTGAAACAAATAATGCAATATATGTTAAGAAAAAAAGAAGAAGAAGATAGCAGGAAGGGAAGAATGAAGGGGGGAAATCGGAGGGGGAGACGAACCATGAGAGATGATGGACTCTGAAAAACAAACTGAGGGTTCTAGAGGGGACGGGGCTGGGAGGATGGGTTAGCCTGGTGATAGGTATTAAAGAGGGCACATACTGAACGGAGCACTGGGTGTTATGCACAAACAATGAATCATGGAACACTACATCAAAAACTAATGATGTAATGTATGGTGATTAACATAACAATAAAACACAAAAAAAAGAATAAAGAACAGGGAATGGACACACACACATGCACCCACAAACACACAGATATATGTATGTGTATAAATGTAAATGTAAATACACACAAATATACAATTCCAAACTCATGGGAAGGAAAATCTCTAAGCTGTGACTACCAGCTAAAAAAATATACCTATCAGCAGCACAGTGGCTGAATCCTAGCTGTGGAGTTGGGAAAGCTGAGAAAGCTTGCAAAGGCATGAGAAACAGAAAGAACACTTTGAATTACTGTTCTCACTCCAATTCTCACTAGCTATCTACCTATCTCTCTGCATATACATATCTGCATATATATGTGCGCGCACACACACACACACCCACACACACACCAAAGAAGTACTGGATAGCTGCACCAGTATGTAATTTTTAAATATTGTGGGTTATTGCGAAAAAGATTATCAGTTAGTTAATGGCCAGGCACTTATTAAATCAATTAATTTATTCATGAACTTAGTCATTCAGTCTTATATTCATTCATTCATTCATTCATCACTTTCTATTCATTTATTTGCTACATTTGCCTAACCAAGCTTATAAGAGGAATACTTGTTAAGAATTCAGTCCAAAAGACATGTGACCCTTTTATTTAGATCCGCTGTTCAAGCCCCATCTTTTCTCACATCAAAATCTTTTAAAGCTCCTTCTTTTCCTTACTTTCTCCTCCCCCCCCCAACCCCCATCCTGGCCAGTACCCTCATCATCATCCCTAGGCAGTGCAGTGTACCACCTCCCCCTGCCTTAGGCTGGCTCCTTGCCGGTCAGCCCCACCTCACTCTGTGTTTGCATCTGAGGCAGCACAGAGGAGCCTGTCCTCTCCTGAGGAGTCCCCTGTGTGCTCTGGTCCTGGCCAGGCCCTGCAGCTCCAGGCCTTCATGCTCTTACTTCCCTCAGTCTGTGTTTCTAGGACTCCGACAGGCGGATCCTGCCAGGGTGACCTATCCTGCACCTGCAAATAAACCTGATACTGGGCTCATCATTGCTTGAGCCAAAAACCTGCTCTTCTTCAGCAACTAAGTGTTCTCCCTGTCCAGCACATGAGCTATGAACTCTGGCTGGTCCCCACGGGCTTTGTGGTCCATTTTCCAACTGCACTTACACAGCCACTCAGTCTGATTCCCTCTGTCTCACCCTGCTCCTCGCCACGGCTAGCCCTCTTTATATTTTCACCATCTCACAAGCTTTTCCTACCCCATCCCATCTTCCTGCAAAGAATACTCAAGTGACATGTCCACCATGGAGCCTTCTTGGACTCTCTTCCACTGTGGACTCAGTCAGATCCTCACCTAAAATAAAGAGGTTGTCCTTGATGACTATGAAGATTCCTAAAATTTCACAATTCTGTAAAACAACACAGGCCATATATAACAGTTCACCAAGTAATTGCTATCTACTTGTTTCACAAACACCCCGTGCACCCATTTTGGGTTATAGGAGATAATCAATATATAATAGCTCAAGTACAGTCACAGAGTTGTGGGTGCTGGAAAACAGAAAAGCAAACAAGCAAAGGGACAAGGAGCAATCAGAGATGGACAGCCCATTTTGAGCACATCCACTAAGTAACCTTAAATCCTCAAGGATAGAGTCACTTATTAGAGCAAACTGAAAATAGCAGCTGTGGGCATCAGCCAAAATGCGGTCTTCAGTTGTGGGCAGGAACAATTTTCTTCCTGTGGTGTCTTCAGACTCCCTCACAGTACACTGAGGTCAATGCCATTAGTATCTGCATTCCTTCTGAGCATGGGAACATGACAGAACCAATATGCAATCAAAACACATTCTCTGGGTTTAAGGATGGCCGTGTGTGTGTGTGTGTGTGTTGTGGAGATTCACTCCACAGGTTTTTACTGGGATTAGCCTTATGGTCAACCTCAGTCTAAACTTCAAGGTACAAACCTTCTCACTCTGTTGTTACAGTTTTCATTTATTTATCCAATAAACATTATTGATGACCATGTATATGTCATTACCAATATACAGAAGAGGGAATTCAAAGGGAAATAAGACTATCAATGTTCAATATGAGTAGTGTCCTTATAAAAAGGGGAAATTTGGGCATGGACACCACACAGGGAGAACAGCTGTGAACATGAAGGCAGAAATTGGGGTGATGCCTCTACAAGCCAGGGAACCCAAAGATGGCCATTAAACTACCACAAGCTAGGAGAAGGGCCTGGAACAGATTCTCCCTCAGAGCCATCAGCAGGAACCAACCCTGCTGACACCTTAATCTTAAACTTCTAGACTCCAGAACTGCAAGAAAATACATTTCTGTTGTTTAATCCACCTGGTCTGTGGTACTTTGTAATGGCAGTCCTAGCAACTAATAAACCACCACAGTCCATGAAGGGTGTGGTGACGGCAATAGAAGATCATGGGTGCTGTGAGAATGGCTATTATCAAAAAAATAAGAGCTGAGGAACGCTGGGGAGGATGTGGAGAAAAGGGAACCCTGGTGGCTCTGTTAGTGGGAATGTAAATTGGTGCAGCCACTACTGAAAATGAAAGGGAGTTCCTCAAAAAATTAAAAAATAAACCATATGACCCAGCAATCCCACTTCTGAAAATATATCCAAAAAAGATGACATCACTATCTCAAAGAGATATTTGCATCTCTATGTTTATTGCAGTGTTATTTACAATAGCCAAGACATGGAGACAACTTAAGTGTCCATCAAAAGATGAATGGATAAAGAAAATGTGGTATGTGTGTGTGTGTGCATATATATATATGGAATATGATATGTATATATATGTGTATATATATACACAATGGAATATTACTATACAATGGAATATAGAGAGAGATAGATATATCTCTATATATACGATGGAATACTACTCAACCATAAAAAAGAAATTCTGCCATTTGAGACAACATGGATGGACTTTGGGAGGATTATGCTATGTGAAATAAGTCAAGACAGAGAAAGACAAATACTGTATGATCCACCTATATATGGAATCTAGAAAAGCTGAAAGAGAGAGTAGATTGGTGGTGGGGTTGAAGTGTGGGGAAAAAGGGAAGATGCTGGATGAAGGGTACAAATTTCCAGTTATAAGATGGATAAGTTCTGGGGATCTAAAGTATAGCATGGTGACTATAATTAATAGTTGATAATACTGTATGATATATTTGAAAGTTACTATGAGAGCAGAGCTTTAATGTTCTCACCATAACAACAATAACAACAAAATGGTAATTATGTGAAGTGCAGGATGTGTTAACTAACCTTATTGTGGTAAATATTTCCCAATATACACATTTATCAAGTCATCACATTGTACAACTTAAACTTATAAAATGCTATATTGGGAAAAAAAGGACAAAATTCCCTGTATTTAAACACATATTTTTAAATAAATAAAATGTCTGCTCCCCTGAAAAAGAAAGATGTGAATATGTTTGCAAGAAATTTAGGCAATGAGATGCTAGTGTCCTCGTGATAGTGTGTGTGCAGTGAGGAAAGGAAGTGCTAAGGAGGAGGCAGGCCAATAAAGAGAGTAATTTTATCTCATCAGCATGTGATGGAGTCTCAGTGAAAATTCTCATCTAGATTTGTGGTAAAATTAGAAAATGAATGGAAAAGAGAAAACTAAAAACACCTCTAATATCTCCAATCAACAGTCACCTTTGTTCCTGTTCTGATGCATACACTTTCAGTTCTTTTTCTGATCTGGTATTTGTGTGTGTGTGTGTGTGTGTGTACACACAGAGATAAACTACTTGTTAACAGAAATTAGGCCATCTTTATTATGCCTGCTATTATATATTTATATTATATATTATGTTTATATTATACATATCATTTATAATATACATGTAATATATATTGTATTTATATAACATATATATTTTATTGAAGTATACTTGGAAACAATGTCACATTAGTTTCAGGTGTACATGAAACTTGCCTGATTTATTCATGCCTGGTATTTTAATTAAGACTACATTTAAATTTTATTTCTACACTCCAAATAATGAGATCTATTTTTAATAGTGAGATATAATTTATATATCAAAAAATTCACCAGTTTTAAGGGTGCAATTAAATAGGTTTTTTTGTAAATTTGCAAAGTTCACCACAGTTTAATTAAATTGATTAATTAATTATTTTTCAATATTTTATTTATTTATTTGACAGAGCACAAGGAGGGAGAGCGGCAGGTAGAGGGAGAAGCAGGCTCCCCACGGAGCAGGGAGCCTGACACGGGGCTCAATCCCAGGACCCTGGGACCATGACCTGAATTGAAGGCACATGCTTAACCAAATGAGCCACCCAGGCGCCCCCACCATGGTTTAATTTTAGAACATAGCCATCATCCCAAATAAGCCATGTGTCCATTTGTAGTGACTCTCCATTACACTGTTATCACCCTAAGCAACCACTAATCTACTTTCTGTCTCTGTAGATTTTCCTCTTCTAGACATTTCATATAAATGGAACCACACTGCGTGTATTATTTTGCATCTGGCTTCTTTCACTTAGCATGATATTTTTGATGCACATTTATTTGGAGCATATGTTAGTGCTTCATTTCTTTTTAGTGCCAAATATTTAT
Source organism: Neomonachus schauinslandi (assembly GCF_002201575.2). Lineage (NCBI taxonomy): Eukaryota > Metazoa > Chordata > Mammalia > Carnivora > Phocidae > Neomonachus > Neomonachus schauinslandi. Next base: position 117,902,075 of record NC_058411.1, on the reverse strand, counting down.
CGCCTAGTATGAATCTATACCAGTTTGTTAGTGCATTTGTCAATTGATGAACATTTGGGTATCTGAATACTCACTTTTTGGGTATTATAAATAATGCTGCTATGAACATTTGTGTATAAGTCTTTTGTGGGCAAACGTTTTCATTTCTTGGGTACCTACCTAGGAGTGGAACTGCTGGACCATACAGTAACTACCCTAAGAAAATGCCCAACTGTTTTTCTAAAGTAATTTCATCAGTTTACAGTCACAACAGCAATATGAGGGTTCCAATTTCTCCACATCCGTGCAAACTCTTGCTATTTTCTTTTTTATTATTATTACTATGGTCAACCTAGTAGGTATGATATGAGTATCTCATTTTGCTTTTAATTTGCATTTCCCATTTCTTTTGCTTATTGGCCATTCATTTAATGTCTTTGAAAGGTGTGTTCAGAATCTTTGCCAATCTGTGTTTTTCTTATTATGTTGCAAGAGTTCTTTCTGTGATCTAAACATAAGTTCCTATGTCAGTTATATGCTTTGCAAATATTTTCTCCCTGGTTGTGGATTGTTTTTCATTCTCTTAGCAATATTTTAAAGAGCTAAAATTTTAAATTTTGATACAGTCCAAATTATCAATGTCTTTTGTCTTTTTTTATCACTTGGACTTTTGATGTCACATCTAAGAAATTTTTACTGAACCTAAGATAAGGAAGATTTAGTCTTACTTTTTTCTTCTCTAAATGTTTTATCATTTTAGCGCTTGCATTTAGCTCTAGGATCTACTTTGAATTTGTTTTTCTATGTGCAGATCATGTATGTATAACTTTGCTTGTCAAAGAAAGGAAAGAAGGTATTCATTCCTGGTAAAGAGAAGTACACATAAAAAAGCTGGGCATTCTACAGAATTAGTATAGTTTGAATTCAGGAAAGCAATCTATAGGGTAAACTGAAGAGGCAGCCATTCTCAAGAGATGAAACTCAGACTAAGGCAGGAGGGGGGGCTTAAGTAAACACAGGATCCCAGCGCCATGCTTGTCAGGTCAGCAATGGGGGCTGTGCTCCCACGGTGCTAGTTAAGGACACTGAGCAACTGCTTATCCAAAATGGAGACTAAGGGAGGCTACATCGGTCAGGAAGTGGATAAATCAGAAAAGGAGGAAAAGATTTTTTTTTTTTTGTGGTAAGAGACACATGACATAAAATTACTAGCTTAATTTCACAATATATATGTGTATCAAGTCATCACATTATACATATTAAACGTACCAATGTTGTATGTCAGTTATATCTCAATAGAGTTGGAAGAAAATTTTACCAGTTGAACCATTTTTAAGTGTACAGTTCAGTGGCATAAAGTATATACACACTACTGTGCAACCATGATCACCACCACCCATCTCCTGAACCCCTTTCATCTTGCAAAACTGAAACTCCGTACCCATTAAACCCAACTCCTCATTCTTCCCTCCTTCCAAATCCTGGCAACCACCATTTACTTTCTGTCTCTGTGAACTTGACTACTCTAGGTGTCTCATGTAAGTGGAATCATACATTATTTGTCCTTTTGTGACTGGCTTATTTTACTTAGCATAATGTCCTCAAGGTTCATCCACGTTGTAGCATGTGTCAGGGTTTCCTTCCCTTTTAAGGCTGAATAACAGTTCATTGTAAAGATGTTCTGTTTTGCTCACAAAAATTTGGAAGTGCAGTGGGGCAGGGTAGTGAGGAGCAGTAAGTGTGATGTGGAAGTAAGAGTTTAAAGCTTAAAAATTAAAAGAGGTGAAGATTTTAAAGTGGATGAATAACCACAGAGTGGGTGTGGAGTAAGAACCTCTGATCCCTAAGAAAGGGGCAGAGGATGATCAATCAATTAAAAAATACTGGGGGGAAGAAGTGAGCAAGTATCAGGAAAACCAGGAATTGGAACTCACAGGTAGTCAAGAGTTTATATAGTGGCTGAGAACTGGAGGAAAGGCAGTCTGGAAAGAGGCCATGGGTGTGGGGGCTTCAGAGGATGTGGGTAACTTATGTGAAAATGGTTAATGCATTAGGCAGAAGACCAAGGGCACATTGGTAGGTTGAGGAGGGAGAGAGACCACAGTTCCTGAGTGGTGGGGAAGGGAACAGTGGCTGGCGGGTGGAGACAAGGGGGAAGGCTTCAGCATGGAGATGATTGATGGGGGGTACCTGAGAGAGACCAGAGCTATTGACATTAGGGAGAAAGTGGTAGCAGGAGCTGAGTCCCAGAGAAGGTAAGCAGAGAACAGCCATGGAAACAGAGCAGAGTGGAAGAGCTAAAAGGCAGGAGGACGCATAGGAGTCTGGGGAACAAGGAGGTAGTAGAGCTGTTGGCTTCTGTCTCTGTACCTTCTCTGTGGCCACTTGGTAAGATGAACAGAATGAACTGACGTAGTTTAAAGAGACAAGTCAGGTTCTCCAACAGCTGCTCTAAGGGAAAGAGAGCTGATGAAGAGAAAGGAAAATATGCTGAGTTCATAGAAGAGAGTAAGATGGATACAAGGTTATATGGATGAATTATAGTTTGCCAACTAGTCAGCTAGATAGAGATATCTAATACACTAAAAATATCCTAACATGTGGAAATAGTAGAGTAAAGCTATCTTTAGGGGGTGGGATCATGGGTTTTTAACATTTTCTAATTTCCAAATTTTCTACAAGGCGGATATTTTATTAGCCAGATAAAACAGTCCAATTCTGTATTTAGAGATAATTGGGCACAAAACCAAAACAAAATGCTGAGCCATTTGGAGGCTCCAACAGAGACTGAAACCGTACATTTATAGTGGAGCCAGTCAGCAGGTTTCTGTGGCTCTTTTCAATTACCTTCAGCAGTCCAACAATGAGGAACTTAGAATAATAACACCACCAAGACCACACATTTCTGAGACACTCATCATCTTAGCCACTTCCTAAAGCTCATGTTGCTGTCATGTTAACTCTCAGGCAAGAAAATTGAGGCCTAGGTTAATGAACTTACTTAATCCTAAACAATTTAATGGTAGAACCAAGTAGGTCCAACCCCAACCTCATGACCTAAAGCCCTATTGGACAGATGAGGGAAGAAGGCTCTGAGATATGTGAAATGGGATGGAGGGGATGTTGTTGAGGGAGGGGCTGAACCTGGGAGGAGGGAGAGGTCAGACCTGAAGATATAGTGGGATCTGGGGAGAGATAAATGTGACAGAGAAGGGAGAACACAGAGATGCTAGAATCCCCCAGCTCAAGACTTCAGAGCAAGATGGTGAATTATTGGCATATTTGATTGTTGTTATGGTTCAAAATAAGTATATAAAGCCTTTACCTACATTTCAAGCCTAAGTAATATATTCATGTTATATTCGTGCTTAGTTTTCTTAAAATCCTATCATTATTACAAGACTTCCTAAAATCACTCCTATTGTTTATAAAGTTCAAATTGCTTTTTATTTATTTATTTTTTAAGATTTTATTTATTTATTTGACAGACAGTGAGAGACAGCGAGAGAGGGAACACAAGCAGGGGGAGTGGGAGAGGGAGAAGCAGGCTTCCCGCTGAGCAGGGAGCCCGACGTGGGGCTCGATCCCAGGACCCTGGGAACATGACCTGAGCCGAAGGCAGAAGTTTAATGACTGAGCCACTCAGGCGCCCCACTTCTTATTTCTTTTAAGACACATCAGGTTTAAATTAAGTCTTTAGTTCTTTAAATCTTTTTTTAAAAAGTTTTTATTTAAATTCTAGTTAGTTAACATGTTGTGCAATATTAGTTTCAGATGTACAATTTAGTGATTCAATACTTCCATACAACACCCAGTGCTCATCACAACGGCCCTCCTTAATACCCATCCCCTATTGCACCCATCCCCCCAACCTGCCTCCCCTCTGGTGACTGTCAGTTTGTTCTCCATAGTTAAGAGTCTGTTTCTTGGTTTGCCTCTCTGTTGTTTTTTTTTCCCTATGTTCACTTGTTTTGTTTCTTAAATTCCATATATGAGTGAAATCATACAGTATTTGTCGTTCTCTGATTGACTTAGTTCTTCATTTATTTCTATCTGAGAATTTTCTTCCTTGGGACTGATATTGGACAGAGCTTCGCCAATGTGGGGAGAGACTGATGTTAGGCTATCATTCCTCTCATGGGAACTGGGGTAACTCATCTGTGAATCAGAGCAGAATAAATGCAGGCACTCTGAACAGGGCCCCTTGCCCTCTCTCCTTTGAAGCTAGCTTCTGAAGCCTGCAGCTTCCCAGTGCTGCCCTGGCTCGGAGTAGCATGATGTGTGCCTGCCTATCAAAGACATATTCTCCACTCCAGATCTCACCAGTAATAAACCTGATATTTTGATTTCTACTCAGTTGACTTTATCTCTTTCTCAACTGGTTCTGAGAGGAAAAAAGAAGAGAGATATTTTATTGACCTCTTAATCCCACAGTAATACCTGAACCATCAATTCCACAAGGTTCATACACTGTCTTACATCATTACCTAATGTGTTTCTGTGTGTGTGTTTCTTTTATCCTCACTGCTACCTTCTCTTCTCCATTTCCTCGCTTCCTTAAATTATGTCTTTTCCTTTATTGTCCAAAGTGATATTTAAGAAGTCAATTTGGGGAGGAAATCTATGCAAATGAAAATGCACTTAATACATAATCCTAAAGAACTCTCCGCAACTGTCTTAGAAATGATAATCTTGTGTTTACTCAACATAGCTCCAAGAGCACAGCCTCTGCGTTAGAGTACATGTCGTGTTTCCTTGCCTTTAAGTTAGGAAGCTTGAAACACCTACCTCTATTTGGATGCCTTTAGCTGTAAACCATATTAAAGCCTGTCTCCACTGGCTTAAATAATAAGGAAAATTATATCCTTTGGTAGACTGTGATGTTGTTGCCAATTTTTCACTCTTACCTGCACCCATATCCTTTGTCACAAGACTCTGCAGAGACTTTCACCAGGGATGCATACCTGCCAACTGATGGTAGACGTGGTTACGGCTTGCTTTGGCCATTGTGACATTAGAGGACGTGGCTTAAGCAAAAACTTGAAATGTGCTTGCATGCTTTGGCTTGCTCTCTTGCAAGTATGTTTGCCCAGAAGATGAAAGATACATGGTGTAAACCTGAACCCAATTTGCAGCTTGGAGCCAAGCCTACATGAGTGCAGTCTAGATTACTCAACCCTCAGCCAACCTACAGACATGTGAAGTTGAAAAAATAATTGTAGTTTTGAGCCACTGCATTTTAGGCAGATTGTTATGCAGCATAATTGTGACAATAGCTAATGAATACATCGCCCTATGGAGCCTTGAAGTAGGACTGCTTGGCAGTCCTGGAATCACCTTTTTTCCCTTTTTCTCAGAAACTGTCTATTCCTCGGGCTAGCATTCCTTAGTTGTAATATGGCCATGGAGAGCAAACCATCACATCACATACGGCATACCACAGCTTCTGTATAGTACCATGTCTTCCTCATGACTCTTGTTAAAAAGACAAATTTCCCAGGAAGCTTATCAGGCTGCTCACATCTCTAACCAAAACTGGATTGTATGATCACCATCTAACCAAATCACTAGCAAGGGGAAGGGGATGCTATGACTTCAGAATTTATATCTGAGGTGTCTTCATTTGAGGGGAATGAATGAACAAAACTGAGATTCTATGAGCAAATTGAAAGGAAAGTGAGAAGCTGCTAGATAGGAGACAACAGTGACGTCTTCATATGGATGTCTCGAGAGTATATGCAAAGTGCTGAGAAAAGTGGTTTGTACAAAGTAAGCTTATGCTACAAGCTATTTTTAGATCACTTGTTAATTTTATTTTATTTATTTATTTATTTATTTATTTATTTATTTTAAAGATTTTATTTATTTATTTGAGACAGAGAGAATGAGAGAGACAGAGAGCACATGAGAGAGGGGAGGGTCAGAGGGAGAAGCAGGCTCCCCGCCGAGCAGGGAGCCCGATGCGGAACTCGATCCCGGGACTCCAGGATCATGACCTGAGCCGAAGGCAGTCGCCCAACCAACTGAGCCACCCAGGCGCCCCACTTGTTAATTTTAATAATGAGATAGGAAGGGCAGGTAAAGACTAGACAGATAATAAAGGGAGCTATAATGGACAAGAAGGCTTGTGTAATCCATGAGTCACACTGACTGCCTCGGCAACCAGCTGCCCAACAGCCCTAGACTATGAGCTTTCCAATTTGATGCACAGCCACAAGGTCCTGAGTAATATATGCATCAAAAAGAAAGTTACTTTTGCTACATATATCTCTGTGTTTGTGTATATACACTTATACATAATTTTTACTTATATATAGATCAAAAATGTTTATATTTATACTATATATAAAAATATATAGGCTCATTTTTATGTACAGTTGACCCCCAAACAACACGAGGGTTGGGGGCACTGACCCCCAAGACCATCAAAAATCTGTGTATAACTTCTGACTCCCCCAAAACTTAACTAATAATAGCCTACTGACCAGAAGCCTTACTAATAACCTAAAGAGTTGATTAACACATATTTTGTATGTTATATGCATTACATATTGTATTCTTACAATAAAGTAGAGAAAAAATGTTAAGAAAATCATAAGGAGGAGGAAATACATTTACAGTATTGTATTTATTGAAAAAGATCCATGTATAAATGGACTTAGGCAGTTTCAAACCTGTGTTGTTCAAAGGTCAACTGTATATACAAATACTAAGAACCTTCCAAAGCAACCTGTAAGATGTATTTAAAAACTCAATATATACATAAATATACATGTATATATAAATACATGTAATTAAATGAATAAAGGGGCGCCTGGGTGGCTCAGTCCATTGAGCGTCTGACTCTCCATTTCCGCTCAGGTCATGATCTCAGGGTCCTGGGATTGAGCCCCGGGTCAGGCTCTGCGCTCAGCAAGGGGCTTCTCTCTTTCTCTCTCTCCCTCTGCCCCTCCCCACCCTCTCTAAAATAAAAATAAATAAACCTTTTAAAAAGGGGGGGCAAAGCTCCGGAAGTGCAAGGACCGAGGTCGTACAGGTGTGGATTCCGCCGGCGAGGCGGCTTTTTTCGAGATGCCAGGAGCCGCGGCTAAGGGCTCGAAGTTGTACAGGAGCATCGAGAGTTTCGTGGAGGCCCTGAAGCGGGACGGCAGGCTGTGCAGCTCCGAGGACATGGCTCCGGAGACCCTGGGGCTGCCCCGCCGGATCATCACAGACCACCGCTGGAGCAACGCAGAGAAACTGATGGAACTGATCCGCCGGGAGGGCCAGAAGATGACGGCCGCGCAGCCCTCAGAGACCACAGTGGGCAACATGGTGCGGAGAGTGCTCAGGATCATCCGGGAGGAGTATGGCAGACTCAGAGCGATCAGCAGGAGTCCTTGCACGAACTCTTGACATCGGAAGGCCTGAGCGAGGATTTCAGCTTCCCTTATGCCCAACTCCAGTCCAACATCATTGAGGCAATTAATGAGCTGCTTGTGGAACTGGAAGGGACTACAGAACACTGCGGCCCAGGCTCTGGAGCACATCCACTTCAATGAGGTGATCATGACCATTGGCTTCTCCCAGACAGTAGAGGCCTTCCTCAAAGAGGCTGCCCGAAAGAGGAAATTCCATGTCATTGTGGCAGAGTGTGCTCCTTTCTGTCAGGGTCATGAAATGGCAGTCAATTTATCCAAAACAGGTATTGAGACGACTGTCATGACTGATGCTGCCATTTTTGCTGCTATGTCAAGAATCAACAAGGTGATCATTGGCACAAAGACCATCCTGGCCAACGGTGCCCTGAGAGCTGTGACAGGAACTCACACTCTAGCACTGGCAGCAAAACACATTCCACCCCGCTCATCGTGTGTGCTCCCATGTTCAAGCTTTCCCCACAGCTCCCCAGTGAAGAAGATTCATTTCACAAGTTTGTGACTCCTGAAGAAGTCCTGCCTTTCACAGAAGGGGACATTCTGGAGAAGGTCAGCGTTCACTGCCCTGTGTTTGACTTAGTCCCCCCAGAGCTCATTACCCTCTTTATCTCCAACTTTGGTGGGAATGCACCTTCCTACATCTACCGCCTGATGAGTGAACTCTACCATCCTGATGATCATGTCCTATGACCACCACCTGTCCTAAGCAGAAGCTGCTTAGCCAAATACAGAATGGAGAGGCACTTCAGTGTGACTGCTGAAAACATCGTCCTTGTAATAGGGAGTGACCTGGAGTCAATCTGAAAAAACTTAATACTCTTTCCTGCCCTTTCAGTCATCCCATAACAAGGATGCACATTCAGGACTGTCTCTTGCCTTTCTGATCTTAACAGAAGCAGCAGGGCTTGACCTATAAATTTTGGAGTCTTTTGGGGCACCTGGCTGGTTCAGTTGGTAGAGCATGTGACTCTTGATCTCAGGGTCATGAGTTTGAGCCCCACATTGGGCACAGAGTTTACTTAAATTTTTTTTCGGTGGGGGAACCTCTTAACCTCTTAGTGACCTGAGGAGTCTGGAACTTAAGTTTCAGGAACTTAAACTTTCTGGTTCAGTGGGGTGTTAAACTTAACACTGAAGACCTTTCTGGGATACAGGTTTTTGCTCATAAATGGCTACCACACCTTTTCCTGGGCTGTGCCAATAAAAGCTTCTTAAAGAAAAAGAAAAGGGGGGGGGCAAAATCTCTGTTTAAAAAAATAATAATTATATAAATAAATACATATGTAAGTATATGTTTGTATATAAATATTTTAATATGCATTATATATTTTTACATATAATTTATATATATATTATATATTTATGTTAAAATAATATATTGATAATATAAATATATATTTATGCACATATTCAGTTTTTACAGTATCTTACAGATTGCTTTGGAAGGTTTTCTTAATTTCACAGCTGAAGTAATTAAAGAGGTGAACTGATGTTTAGTTTTGCCATTTATTGATGGTTCAAAGAGATCCAAACATGAAGTTACTATCATCAGCTGCTATTTTAGTTGGTATGCTGGTGAAGAAGTTAAGGCCCAGAGGCGAAAGGCACTATTCTCTGAGCAGTTGTTCTCATAACAATAGGAACTCAACAACTGTGTAGGGATCTTCTGCTAGTTGGCTATGTCCCCTATCTGCAGTGAACACAAATCCCGTCATCCTCAACAAGTCAGCGGAGAAAACCGCAGGGCGCAGAGCACATTCACATGAAAGATGTCAAGGGGCCAATTAGTCTGACTCAGCTCCTGAATCAAAGCATGCCCGGCCTCCTTCAGATCAGGACATCTCCCGGCTAATTCTGAGATCCAGGACTCCCTTCCCACGCAGCCCCTCACACAGCAAACTCGGCACCGGGAAAAAGTCCCCAGGCACCAGAAGCATTCAGGAAAGGGGGAGCAGGGCTGGAAAGGTGTGTGCACAGACGGTGGGGAAAGAGGCCCAGAGCAGAACCAAGAGGGAAGACAGCCACTCTGGGTGAGGCCACCGCAAAGGCATCGGGGAGAATGCTGGGGCTGTGAACAGGTCTGAGGGCAAGGCCAATACGGGCACCTTCTTCCAGCAAGTTGCTGCTGGGAGAAATCAACCAAAGCACCTGAAAACATGCAGCATCAGCAGCCCCAGTTCTTCACCGGCCCGGGGAGAATGGAAAATAGGCGTAAAGAGGCAGCAGCCCCAGTTGAGACTAAGAACAGTCTGGAGTTAAAGGTGCATCTATTTGGTTTTGCCACTCAGCTGATATCCTGTTTACTAAGGCAGGGGGGAGAAGGTGTTTCACAGTTAATGATGGTGGTAAGTGCCTGTGTTCCTTCATCTAGTGTGCTGGCCAAGTGGCCTTACTTAGTGCCTTCCTCACCTGACTTCTCACACCTCCTCGGGTTACTCTGGCCTCCTCCACTCCTCTGCACAGGCAATGCGTCCACAGGGTGTGCTTCCGTGCTTACTTTGTTGGTCCTCTTGCATGCATTTTACTGCTAACTACACACTCCATGGTATCTGCTTTTCTTCAGTTTCTATAACCTCTCTTCAATCCTTCCCCACCTCTTCTTAGAGACGTCATCCCTCTAAGTGCCCTTAAAGATGGATGTTATCCGGATACACTGCAGCCCCTATGTTGTGGTTGGAAAACCCATTTACAGCCCTAGACTACCTGTACTAACACTTCTAACAAGCTCACACTGACCTCTTTCCAGAGCTGGGCCTCCTATTCCCAATAGGCTCTAGAACAGGTAAAACACAGCATAACCAAAAATGAAATCATTGTCCTTCCTAAGCCTGCTTGCTCTTTCTGAGTTGATTTTTTAAATTAGTGATATTTACTCATTTGTATGAGCTGAAAACTTGGCAAGGATCACTGATCACTCCCTTGCTTAAACCAGAGTTTCAAACAACTGATTCCCATGAGTTTTCCCTTCCTTTATTTACTCCAATGGATTCCTTCCTTTCCATATTTCTTCAGCACAGGTGCTTGCATTTTTACCTGGACTACTCCAAGAGCATTCCAACTTGCAGCCTGAAAGATACATCCACCTTCCACACCATGTCACGGTGAGCTCACAAACAAAATCTGAAACAATATCTAAAATCTGTTTAGAACCCTTTCACAGTTCCTTGTCTACCAAACTCTATGCCTATACTTGCTGCAAGGTCCTGAAAACCCATCTCCTTTTCCAACCCAAAACCTTCACTCATACTCTGCCTTCTACAGGAATGGCTCCTGGCTTAACTCTTTGTGTAGATAATCCCCTCTCTTCTGCATCCCCAAATCCTCTGCAAGATAATCCCTAATCTCCAATCCTGGCAGCCCATTTATTTTGGAGCCTTTGCCCAGTTGGTAATTATAAAAGGCATGCTGGCTGGTGCATGACAACTATCCACTCCAACACCCAGTGTATCCCTTAGCCTGGCTCCTAATCATCCTGAAGCAGCCCAGCATCATCAACCTGAGCATGGTTTTCCCAAAATCCCAGGCTTGGCTCAAAAGCCTCTTATTCCTTTTTTCTAGAAACCAGGGAACACCCTGTGCATATCTTGATTATTGCATTTGGCACATCCTTTTGAACTCATCTGTTTGAGGAATCCTCGAACTGTGAGCTTCTTCAGGAAGTAACTGTATCCATCTTTTTAGGAAGCACCTAGCACAGTGGTCAAGAAATGTGTGTTGGCCTCAATTTATACTCATGGGGTCAATTAGTCCTCAGTTTCATGGCATATTTTGACAGTGGTCTCCTTCTCTAGTCCAGGCATATCAATGGGCACAGGGTGAACCAGAAAGAACACATCCTCAGATGACCCCAGAAAAGTTCCAGATTAGGCCTTCAAGTCACCAATGCCATCTTACTGTCTGGCACTCAATTTCCTTGACACATGGTTTGTCACCTCTACTAAATAACTTATCCTGCCCAACAAAGAGGGCAGGCACATCACACCCTCCAGAATGGAGGCCTACCAGGGGGGCTGACATCAGATAAGCATCAGGAAGAGGGGGAACACATTCCAGTGCTGATTACAACACAGCCCCTGAGTTGTAAAGGCTGAGAAGGGATTGCCTCAATCAAGTCAGCCATCCCAGAGACTGATGCATCTGCGTTAATGATGAGAATGTAGTGCTAGCAGCTCCAAGACAGGGGTTACAGGGTGTCACAGAAATTACAAGCAGGTAAAGAAGAGAGTTGAAATGGAGATGGATATGGTATAGAGGCCCTTTTCATCGAAGTCCCCTTTCCAGGTGTTTCTGGAATGCAGTCATAGAATAACAGTGATATCACTTACTGATTATGAGCCATACCCATTTACATATATTACCTTTAATATTTATAACATTCTGCAAGGTAAGCCTTATTATTTTACCTATTTTGTAGAAGAGAAAACCAATTAAGGTAGTCATGGAACTTGCTCAGGGTGCCCCAGTAAATCACCATCAGGTTCAGAACTGGGCCCCAATCTCCAAATCTCATTCTCTTTCTGCTTCAGCATGCTGCACATTCATGAAGAATGGATGGTTGTAATACCTATCTGCCAAGCTGAAGGAATTGTAGTCATAATTGTTCTCAAAGCAAAAAGAGACATGATATCAGTTTATTCTAAAGTTAAGTGTGAAGATGTGGCTAGGGATCCATCCCTAATTATATTCAGACAAGAGACAAATTGGCCATAGTACTCAAAACCAACACAGATACAGCAAGCAACTCAAATGACCTAACACACTGCTCACAAAGAGACAAAGACTTGGGGAAAAGGAAATAAAATGTAAATATTCATATTTAATGAATATATTCTTGTGAGGAAAAGAGAGCACTTCCAGTTAAAATATTTTTAGAGGAAAATGATGTATACTGGGCCAAGGGACATATGAGAAATGATGATGAAACATAGCAGAATCAAGAAAAGTGTGACAAAAAGATTGACTAAACTCTGAAAAGCCTCAATCAGCTCAAATAGTTATAATAAGCTAAACTTTCCACTTTTATGTCAACAGATTACCTTTAATAACTATCACTGTCTTACTGATTCCCCTCCTTCTAATCTTTCCGGAGGCTTTGAGTCCATAATGAGGTTTATGACATTATGACTCTTTACAGAATTTTATTGAAGTATAGCTCTTTTTTGTCTGACTTCTTTCACTTAGCCCAATTATTCTGGGATTCATCCGTGTTGTATTTATCGATAGTTCATTCCCTTTTATTGCTCAGTAGTATTCTACTGTGTGGCTATACTAAATATTTTTTTATCTGTTCTACCTGTTGAAAAATATTTAGGTTGTTTCCCACTTTTAGCTACTAGGAATAAAGATGTAATGAATATGTGTGTATGTTTGCAAGGACATGTATTTCCTTTTCTCTTGGCTAAATATCTAGAAATATAATGGCCGGATCATTGTAGCTGTATAACTGACTTTTTAAAACCTTACAAACTGTTTCCCCAAGTGGTACCATTTTTCATTCCCACCAGTACTACATCAGAGTTCCAGTTCCTCCACATCCTCATCAACACTAGATATGATTGGTCTTTTGAAATTTTAGTCATTCTAATAAGTGTGTAGTTTTACTTTGAATTTCCTTAACAAGTAATGATAGAGAGCATCATTTTGTGTGCTTATTTGACCATCCATATATGTTCCTTGGTGAAGGATCTATCCAAATCTCTAATCCATTATTTTAATTGCTTTATTTATTTTGCTATTTTAAGTTTTAAGAGTTCTTTAGATATTTTAGATGCCTGTCCTTTATCAAATGTATGCTTTGCAAATATTTTCTTCCAGCCTATGGCTTATCTTTTCATTCTCTTAACTGTGTCTTTTGAAGAGCAAAAATTTTAATTTTGATGAAGTCCAATTTTTTTCTTTTGGAGTCATATTTAGGAAATAATTTACTTATAAGGTGATTTTTATCTTTATGTTGAAAGTAAATTTCTTGTAGGCAGTGCATATTTAATTCTTGTTTTTAAATCTAATTTATCATGTTCTATCAATTTAATTGAGATATTTAAACCATTTACATTTAATTTCATTAATGTTATGATTTGGATTAATCTATCATGTTGCTATTTCTTTTGTAGTTTTCCCACTAGTTCTTGGCTCATCTTCTTCTCTTTTTCCATGTTCATTTGGATTAATTGAGTATGTCTCATGATTTCATCTCCTTTTTTGACTTATTAGTCATAATTCTTTGTTGTTTTACTTTAGTGGTTACTTTAGAATTAATAGTATATTTACTTAATTTATCACAGCTTAATATCAAATGATATTATACCACTTTACATTTAGTATAAAAATCTCACTACTATATACTTCTATTTTTTCACCTCTATCCATTATGCTATTATTTTCATGCATTTCACTTATGCATATTTTAATAAACCGCAATATACAGTATTGCTGTTTTTGTTTAAATTCAGTCATCTAATTAAAATTATTTAGATAATAAAAAATATCTTATATATTTACCCATGTAGTTATAATTTCTGGGTGCTTTCCATTCCCTTTATAGACCCATATTTCCATCTGTGGTAATTTTTTCTGCCTGAGGACTACATTTAACAGTTCTTATACTGCAGTTCTACTGTCAATGCATTCTTTCAAATCTTGTATGTCTAAAAAATTATTTATTTTGCATTTGATTGTGAAAGATATCTTCAGAGGATACAAATCCTAGATTGATAGTTGTTTTTTATTTTTCTTTCAGTGGCTTTAATAATGTTGATCCACTGTCTTCTCACTTGCATTATTTCTAACAAAAAATCTACTGACCTCATTATGCTGTATTTCTGTACATAACATTTTTATCCTCTGACTTTTTAAAATATTTTTTTCTTTATTACTGATCTTGATCAATTTGACTATGGTGTGGTTGTCTCCATGCTTCTTTTGCAAACTTGAGGTTTGTTGAGGTCCTTGAGTAGTTAGATTATAGTTTTCCTCAAACTTGGAAAAGGTGTGGTCACTATATGTTTATTTTTTTGCCTTCTCCCTCCTTTTTGCCCTCTGTAATATTTTTTATAACACTTCTGGCCCTTTTCCTTTTGAGTATGTGATTTTAGATAGATTCTATTACAGTGGCTTCAAGTGTGCTAACATTTTCTTCTGCACTTTCTAATTTGTCATTCATCCCATCCAGCATTCCTCATCTCAGATACTGGGTCGTTTTTTATATCTTTTGTGTCCCTTCTAAACTTTTTGAACATATAGGACACTGTTTTAATCCCTATTTTTTAACTAATTATTTTTATTTTGATATTCTTCTAAATTCATATACTACTATAAAAAATAATATGGAAACACTTGGCACTCTGTATCCAATTTCCTATCGTGGTTACATTTGGAAAGACTAAATGCAATTTCACACCAGGGTATTGATACTTATACAGTCAAGATACTTTAGTATCTTTACTTTATTTCTAGTATACATCCAATATATTTCACATACATCACACAAGGTTGCCTTTGATAGTTTTCCCCTCTTCAATTCCTCCACCCCCATCTGTGACCCCTGGCAATCATTCATTTGTTCTCCAGATCTAGAGTTGTGTCATATATAGAATGTTACATAAACCTAAATATGTAGTAGGCAATCTTTTGAGATTTTTTTTTCACTCAGAATAATTCCCATGACATTGATCCAAGTAATGCACATATCAATTTCTTCCTCCTTCTTTTTGCTAAGTAGCATTTCAATGTATGGATAAGGCAGTTTATTTAACCATACACTCTGAAATACATTTAGGTTGTTTACTTTTTTCTCTTTTTTAGCTATTTTAGCTATTATGAGTAAAGCTACACTATGAACAGCTTTCATTCTCCTGGGATAAACACCAAAAAAATGCAGCTGCTGGGTCATATGGTAAGCACATGTTTGGTTTTTATTATAAGAAACTTCAAAATTATGTTATGGAGTTATCATTTTATATTCCCACCAAAAATGCATGAGTGATCCAGTTTCTCTGTATCCTCACTAGCATTTGGTGTTATTATTATTTTTCATTTTAGTCATTCTGATAAGTATTGGAGTGATACCTATTTTGGTTTTAATTTGCCTTTCTCTAATGACTAACAATATTGAGCATCTTTGCAATTTATATACACCCTTCAGTAAAATGTCTGGTCATGGCTTTTGCCCATTTTCTAATGGTGTCATCATCATCATCATCATCATCATCATCATCATCATTATATATACACACATGCACACACACATACAAATCCTTTGTTATATATTTGGATTGCAAATATTTTTCTCTAGATCTACAATTCATAATTTCATCCTCTTCACAATGTCTTTCACAGAGCAAACATTCTGAATTTTGTTGAACTTTTGTTGAACATTCTGAACTTTGCTGAAGTTTGTTTTATGGCCTGAAATATGATCTATCTTGCTGAATGTTCCATGGACACTTGAAAACGTATTTTACTTTGTTGGGTGAAATGTTGTGGATATGTCAATAACCATGATTGTGCTGTTCAGTTCTATATTCTTGACATTTTTCTGCCTATTAGTTCTATCAAGTAGGGTGCTGAAGTCCTCAACTATAATTGTGGATCTGCCTTGTTCTCTTTTAGGCTCCATAAATTTTTTATTTCATGTATTTTGAGGCACACACATTTAGGAGTGTTACATCTTCCTAGTGGATCGATTACGTAATAGTCTTGTCGAAGAGAGTTTTCTTCGCTCTAGAGTATACTTTATATGATACTAGCATGGTTAAACTTGCTTTCTTCCTTTATTGATGTTTCCATGGTGTATCTTTTTCTATCCTTTTACTTTCATCCTATCTATGTAACTGTATTTGAAGTGAGTTACCTCTACAGAGCATAGCACAGAATCATGTATTTTGGAATCCATTCTACCAATTCCTATCTTTTGATTGGTTCATTCAGATGATTTACATCTAAAGTATTGATATGTTAGAACATAAGCTTGCCATTTTATTATTTGTTCTCTCTTTGTTTCCTCTGTTTCTCTCTATATTTTTTAAAAATTTTCCTGAGTTGAGTTTTTTAGGATTCCATATTGATTTATTTATAATGTTTTTGAGAATATCACTTCACATTGTTTTGTTAGTAGTTCTAGATATTATAATATACAAAGCTAACTATCACAGTCTATGGGTATCAACATTTTACCACCTCAGGTGGAATGTAGAAACCTTACTTTCACTTAGGTGACTTTATTGTCCTGTTTTTAAAATATAGTTATCCTAAGTATTTCCTCTACATACATTGAGCATCATATCAAATGATATTATAATTTTTTGTTTCAGCCATTTAATTATGATTTAAGATAGTAATGACAAGTGGGATAATCTATGTTCTTTTCCTTCTGAATTTCCAAGACTTCTTTATCATTTCCTTTTTATTCAGGAAAAATTCCTTTAATCATTCTCAAAGGCTAGATTTCCTCGTGACAGATTCTTTTAGTTTATCTTTGTCTGAGAATGTATTTATTTCCCCTTCATTTCTAAGGGATATTTTCACTGGCTATAAAATTCACAGGTGATAATTCTTTCTTTTCAGTATCTCAAAATTATTGTACCACTTCCTACTACATAGGCATGTACCTACATGAAACCTACAACATGGTTTCATATGAGAAATTTGCTGTCATTCAAACTGGTGTCCCCCTGTAATTTCTCTGTCTGCTTCAAGATTGACTCTTATCTCTAGTTTTCAGAAGTTTAATTACGATGGATCTTGGCATGGATTTCTTTGGGATTATTCTATTTGGGGTTGCTTAGCTTCTTGAATCCATAAATTTGTACCTTTTGCCAAATTTGGGGATTTTTAGCCATTATGTCTTCAAATACATTTCAGTTACACTTATCCTCTCTTCTCTTTTGGGACTCTAGTGATATAAATGTTAGCTTCTTTGTTATGGTTCCACAGGTCCCTGATATGCTATTCTTTTTTTTTTTTTTTTTTTTGAGTATAGTTTCCCTTTGTTGCTCAAGCTGGGTAAATTCTGTTAATTATCCTCAGGTTCACTGATTTTATCTATGTCATTCCCACTCTACTATTAAGCCCATCCAGCAAGTTTTTAAACTTCCTGTTATTATACTTGTCAGTTCTATAATTTCTGTATTTTAATAACATCTGTTTCTTTGGTTAGATTTTCTATTTTCTCATTTGTTTTAAGTGTCATTGCTCACTGAAGCACTTTTATGATAGCTGTTTTAAAATCCTTATCAGACAGTTGCACCATTCAATTCATCTCAGTATTGACTTTTCTCTTTCAAGTTGTGATTTTCCTTATTTTTGGAATGATGAGTGATTTTTCTATTATATCCTGGATATTTGGGGCATTATGTTGGGCAACTCCCATTTAATATTCTGTTTTTAGTAGACAGTTCCCATGATCAGGTATAGCTTAAGGGCCAGGCGAGTGTGAACGTTCAGATTCCCACTAGTCCCCACCTACAGCATCCCCCCAAAAATGGGTACTGCCTCATTAGGGTGCATTAGGGTAGGGGGTCAGCCCCCTCCTTGGTCTCACTAAAATCTTCCTTGGGACAGGGGTGGCATAGACTCACACCACCTCATCACCTCTGTGGTAGGGTGTAAGATCAGAGTCCTTCTAAGACTCAGTGACACCAGGTAGAGAGGAAAAAGAAAGATAAACACTCTGCTTTATTGTTATAGGATGGGAGTGAAAGTTCAGCTCACCAAGGGGCCCCACTGACAAAGTAGGGGGAAGGAAGAAAAGCATAGTGGCCACTTGCCTTTGCTCCCACTAACTTATGTCTCATGATGTCTCATGATGGCCTCTAGGCAGCCCAGCTTCCTCTTCCTATCTTTCAGAGGCTTCCTGTGTGTGTTTGTTGTATTATGTTCAGGGATTTTCATTTGTGAGTGAGGGGGAGAATCTGGGAGGAACAAGGCGGTTCCATCTTAGAACTAGAAGTCCTATAATAACTGTTTTAATGCACTTATTTGCTAATTCTAACATCTGTGTCAATCCTGGATCAATTTTGATGGATCCATTTCTCTCAGTATGGCTCTTATTTTCAGTAAATTGTCTAGTAAATTCTGAATGGGTTCCAGACATTACAAATTTCACCTTGCTGGGAGCTGGGTATTTGTGCTCTTGTAAATTTGCTTTAGCTTTGTTTGGGGATGTTGTTATTTGGAACCAGTTTGATCCTTTTGGATATTACTTTTAAGATTTATTAAGTGGAACCAGAGCTGGGCTCAGTCTGTGACTAATTAGTCTCTACTGTCGAAGTAAAACTCTTACCTACTCAATGGTACTATTCCAATGCCCCATAAGTTATGAGATTTCCAATCTAACTAGTGGGAACAGGCAATTCCCAGCCCTGAGTTAGCTAGGAGGCTCCTTTTGGGTTATTCTTCCTCCAGCCTTAGGCATTTTCCTCATTTGCATGCACTGATCTCAATACTCAGTTGAATGTTTGAGGGGGACTCTGCAGATCTCTAGAGGTTTCTCCGTGTACCTCTCTCCTCTCTGGTACTGTATCTTGTGAACACTGGCCATTTTGGTCTCCCCAGACTCTCTGCTCTGCCTTGTCCACTCAGAGTCACTACCAGGCTCTGCCTTGGTTCCCCTCTCTGCATCATATCCTTGAAACTCTCTCAATGCAGTAAGCTGGGCCAATCATAGGGTTTACCTGTTTGTTTCCCACCCATCTGGGACCACAGTCACTAACTGTCTAAAGCCCAGTGTCTTGAAAACAATTATCTCATATATTATACTAGATTAGACTAGATTAGATTAATTTATTTGCTGGTGGTAGAAACACAAAAAACAAAAATATTTGGTTGTTCGGGCGCCTGGGTGGCTCAGTTGGTTAAGCGACTGCCTTCGGCTCAGGTCATGATCCTGGAGTCCCTGGATCGAGTCCCGCATCGGGCTCCCTGCTCGGCGGGGAGTCTGCTTCTCCCTCTCCCACTCCCCCCTGCTTGTGTTCCCTCTCTTGCTGTGTCCTTCTCTGTCAAATAAATAAATAAAATCTTAAAAAAAAAAATATTTGGTTGTTCTAGATGGAACAGCAAATCCTATCCTTGTCATTCCATCTTGTCTATAACTAGGATTATTATCATTTAATTATGTTCTTCCTATTTTTAGCAGATTGTGTTTTTTCCAAACACGTCTATATTTTGCATCTAATCTGATTCTCATTATCAGCCTATGAAGTTGATTAGGTGAGTGTTTTACAAATGAACCTTGCACACACAGTAAATGTCTTGCCTGTTTCTCAGTGCTAAGGGGATAGCCTTCACATTCCTGCCTAGCCCATAGTCATCATCAATACTGTCTCTGTACTGTTTGATCACTCTATATAAAATATAAGTAACTGTGGGTACAGTTTACACTTTCCTTTTATCCTCTGACTGGCTTTTAATATTTCTAAATTCCCATTGGATCACTCACTCATTAATTTATCCTACTTGGCACATGTAACTACTCATTGCATTAATTTTGTCTTTCAAGTATATATTATAGATGAACAACAAAAAGGTCCTTTATATAGTATGGAAATTACCGTGTAGAGCAAACCAGAGAAGTAAGCATCACTATGAGAGAGAAGTCGAGAGAGCTGTCTCATGTACCCCATTCCTACATACACTGCACATAAATAGAAAATTTGATAATCACATTTCCGTAATTATCTATTTTACTTCAGTCAAACATAGTGTTTAATGTTCTGCTCAGTACCAGTGATCTGAAATCACCTGGCCTACTTATTCAAGACATTTATTGGGGTGCCTGGGTGGTTCAGACGTTAAGCGTCTGCCTTTGGCTCAGGTCATGATCCCAGGGTCCTGGGATCGAACCCCACATAGGGCTCCCTGCTCTGCGGGAAGCCTGCTTCTCCCTCTCCTACTCCCCTTGCTTGCGTTCCCTCTCTCCCTGTCTCTCGTCAAATAAATAAATAAAATCTTAAAAAAAAATAACACATTTATTACCTGCTAATTTATAGTAGGTCTGATATTTACAATATCCCCTAAATTTTGAGTTATATGATATTCATTTCAGGCCATCAATCTTTGAAAACCACTATTCAGTTTATTTGGATGTTGAGTAAACACGAGCATTCTCAGGGTTTTTTCTTTTTGAAATAATTGTTTTCAATTACTAAACATTCTGATGTAAAAAATAATAAGGTAAAAATACTTACATTATAATTCTCTTTCTTACATAATCTGTCTAAAGAAGTGAATAAAAGCAAACCCACAGAACTATGTACCTGGATATATTTGCAACCACTCTCAACATATAGGGATTAAGAAATATCTTTTTAGTTCTTTAACTTTCCTACACAAACTTATGAAAGAATTCTTGATTAGATATCCCAAGGAAGATTTGAAGCTGATCTGCTTCCAGTCTTCTCAACCTGGAATTGCCAACATACAAACTGGGTGATTTTTTTCTCTTGCCACCCTAGAGAGAGTGGGAAGCAGAGATCCTAGTGCTTTCTTGGTGATGGGACTACATCAGTAGAAATGTATCCCTCATGATATCATTTTGTGTAGCTCAAGCTGGAGCACAAATTCCATCCATTACAGAATCTCATCATCAGTCTTTCTGCAAATGACACAATGAACAACTAGATAGCAAGTGATCAATCAAACATAGAGATGGCCAAACACAAGTGCTCTGAGGACCAGAGAAAGGTGTGAGCCTGAAGTGGTCATGGAAGGACTGATGGTAACGTTGTGCTCAACCACTGAACTAGACCCAGCTAGAAATTCGACTGGCAAAGTGCATGTGTCTGGTATTTGTTTTCTGTGTGAATATGTGGAAGCATGTGTCTGGAGTTGGTGAGGCAGGAACTTGGAAACCTGCACCTCCCTCTTGGTTTTACTCATCTCGGTCCCAGGGGCTGTGGCTCCTTGGAGGCACCTTGAAAGCCTCATGAGCACAAGGCTGTTGCTTGCTGAGCCTGACCTTCTCCAGAAGCTCGTTTCAGACCCTGCATGTCAGCTGATGTCATCTGGAACTGAGAGGCCCTGGCTCAGAGGCCATTCCTTCCCTCCTTCAGTTAATTATCTCACAGGTGCTGCAGGCCTTCCTCAGTCACCTCATCCCCTTAGAACACCTCAGTTCTGCTCTGTGTCCCACAGCCACCATCACAGGCTGGGACATTCTAGAGGTGCTGACCTTTGGGCTGGACCTGGGGAAACCAGCCAGAGCCTGCTCTCAGTCCTCCTGTCCTGCACATATACACAACAGTACACATCTTTCTCTGGTTTTGGTGTAGAACCTCACTTAACTATTGTGAAAGGAAAATTACTTTAAGAGTTAGAAACAGGCTCCTCCATGAGGATAGCAAAGCCCATCCAAAAACTGGGCAGTAAAAGATCACCACTGTAAAACACGGGACAGATGCCATGATGTTGGTGCCCAGAGCCTGGGTAAGCAGGGCTACCAAAATCAGAAGTATGATGGGCCCCAGCTTCCTTTCTTTTCCTCTCCATCTTCTCAGGGGAATGGGGAAAGCAGTCCCCCAAGTGAGTGGTTCCCAGGGGGCACACATCTGTTTCTCCAGTTTTTGTTTTGTTTTGTTTTAAGATTTTATTTTCATTCATTTATTTATTTATTTAGAGAGAGAGAGCATGAGCAGGGAGAGAGGCAGAGGAGAGGGAGAGAGAGAATCTCAAGTGGACTACTTGCTGAGCACAGAGCCTGACATGGGGCTTGATCTCACTACCCTGAGATCATGACCTGGGCGGAAACCAAGAGTTGGATGCCTAACCGACTGAGCCACCCAGGCGCCCCTCTGTTTCTCCAGTTTTTATCATGAAGGCACCAAGGCTTTTTGTCTGACTCCATTACATGCCTTTTGCCAAGTGTAAAACTGTACATTTGTGCAATTCTAGTGGTGTATTTCCACGAGAAAGTGTACCATTCAGCTTGTAGCTCTGTCAGCACCTCATGCCAAGCTTTCTGGGGCGTAAGCAACCATAACACCAAATTAGTCAGGACCCCAAATATCTTATCTGCCACACAAAGACCCAGAGGTGAAACATTTATGAGGCGAGAAGAGAATTTGAAACACAATACATTTTTCTGATCTATAGAAATGAAAGGACATTATTTCATTTGCTGTTGTACTAAGGAATAGGTTCCCCTTCTGCATGCAAAAAATAAGATAACTGAGTCACAGTGTAATAATATATTAAGAGATTGTCATAGAATTTTTTTATCAACTCATTATAAACATTTATTTTTGTGGATATTTAAAAATCTTCAGGGGCGCCTGGGTGGCTCAGTTGGTTAAAGCGACTGCCTTCGGCTCAGGTCCTGATCCTGGAGTCCCTGGATCAAGTCCCGCCTCGGGCTCCCTGCTCCGCAGGGAGTCTGCTTCTCCCTCTGACCCTCCCCCCTCTCATGTGCTCTCTCTCATTCTCTCTCTCTCATATAAATAAATAAAATCTTTAAAAAAAATAAAAAATAAAAAAAAATAAAAATCTTCAATTAGGCAGTACCTAAGGCAGTACTACAATATTTCATAAGATTCAAGATCATAGCTTGACAGTCTAAAATAGATGTTAGGAGTTACTAAGAGGAAACGGAGAGGAGATTAAAGGATCTGCTGATGTATACAAATATTTAATTTGAAGTCAAGTGTCCTGCTATAGGGCTGAATGAACAAAGCAAACACCTACAACATAGACACAATCTAAACCCTTCAAAACAGAATCAGGAAAGAAGGTCACAGCTGTTTCACCAAGCAATGGTTGTTCCAAAGCATATTCTCTTCATAAAACAGTTCCAAACAGAATCCTTATTGTTCTGTTTAGAAGTGGCACAGTATCAGGAGCTCTGTGGAATCTGTTAGGCTGTCTAAATCGCAGAGGACAGCTCTGTTTGTTTTCTGAATTTCTATGAAATCTAATAGCTACTTATGTGAGCAGAAACATAGAGACCTTCACCTCCTCAACTGTGTGTCCCCACATCTCTTAAATACAAAGGCACTGCTTCATTTAAATTCATTTTGCATACTATTTCCGTTTTCATCATAAATATCACTAGTAATACACATATATATAAACTATAACATTTCCTAGGTTTCTACCATAGTCAATTAGTTTTTAACCATCTAATCTAGAATTACAGTGGAGATTTTTTTTTTTTTTGAGTATAGTTTATATTGGACTCCTGAAAGGATATTTAAGAAATAAAATATCTGGTTCTGGAGGTAGCTTACTATCTTTTCTGAACAACAGACATACATCTATGAATAAAATGATCCTTGAAGACATTCTTTGAATAAGCATATATTGAGAGCTAGTCTATGGCCATACCACCCTGAACGCGCCCGATCTCGTCTGATCTCGGAAGCTAAGCAGGGTCGGGCCTGGTTAGTACTTGGATGGGAGAGCTACCATTTACTGATGACTTGTCCATGAGCTCACAAATTTGTGGGTGGCAGTCTTAAATATCTGAAATATTTAAGGTAGACTAGGATCCGTGCTTGAGGAGGGGGATCAATTCATTATTTTTTGACTGAATTTTGAAAGGACAGGAAAAGAAAAATGTGGGCAGGGTTAGTTCAGAATGCTCTAGAGAGGAGAAAGAAATCAAGCTCAGCTTGAGGGCATTTATCCAAAAAACAGGAAAACACTAAACCCAAAAGATACATGCCACCCCCATGTTCACTGCAGCATTATCACAAAGGTCAAGACAAGTGAACAACCTAAGCTTCCACCAGTGGATGAATAGATAAAGATGTGAGATATATATAAATATTTTTCAGCCATAAAAAAGAATGAAATGTTGCTATTTGCAACACCATTGATGGATTTTGAAGGCATTATGTTAAGTAAAATAAGTCAGACACAGAAAGACAAATCCTGTATGATCTCATTTATATAAGTGGAATCTAAAATAAAACAAAACAAATTCATAGATGCAAAGAACAGATTGATGATTGCTAGAGCTGTGGGGGGATGTTGGAGGGTGGGCAAAATGGGTGAAGGGGGTCAAAAGGTACAAACTTCCAATTATAAAATAAATAAGTCATGGAGATGTAAACAAATTTTTAATGAGCTTTGAAAGGTCAGGAAAAGATAAAAACAATGTGGGCATGGGTAGTTCAGAATGCTCCAGAGAGGAGGCAGAAATCAAGCTGGATTTTGAAGTAAACACCAATTTAGTGGCTCCATTATCAAGTCGCCCTTGTGCGGAGGGCACACATAATTACACAAGGCAGGAAGGGGAAAGTGCTCTAAAAGAGAGGAACATGGGCTAAAGGATGATGGGAGCTAAGAAGAAGATGCATCTGGGGAGAGGCATCAGGGAGCCTTCTGAAGGTGGGATTCAGGCTGAACCATGAAGGACAGTGAGCATTTTGACAGAAAACAGATGAAGACTGAAGGAGAAGAGTAAACAAAACATAAGGACTGAAAATACAATAAATATCAGGTAGTCCCCAAGCTATCTATTTTCACTTTTAGTATAAAAGTGAAGTGCAAGTGAGAAGTAGAAATCTACTGAAAGGAAAAAAGTAGAGACAGGAAAACCATTCCCCTCTGCTCTTGATTCTTTTCATCCATGCCTGCCTTACAGTTTTCATGTCTCCCTTCTGCTGGCTTCTTTCCCTCTGCTTACAAATACACTCAAATCCTTTCATCCATAAATAAAGTTCAACACTCTCCCTTCATCAGGCATCATTTGTGCAGCCACCAAATCTCTTGGCTCCCTCCTTCCCACCATGAGATGGCATGGCTGATGTGGGACTGCCGTGATTTGCTGTGACCAGTGAACTGGGGGAAGTCATGCATGTCTTGCCACGTTCCCGTGATGATCCAACATCACTTGGTGATGTACATGCGGAAGAGTGTAATTGTCATATTTGGGGGAGCAATGTCCCTTTTGTGAATTTTTTATTTTACATTGTATATGTAAAAGAAACACATATTTGTGTTTGGATCAGAACTGCCAGAGAAAACTTTAATATGAGCAGCTGCAGAGAGGAGAGGAACTGCTTTCTCCCCATCAGACTTATCAGAGTGTGTGTGAAATAGTGTGCATATATACATTAGATACAAGATATAATGTTTGTAAAATATATATACAACAAAGGAATGATGGAAAGGAAGGAAAAACTTAATACTTTCATTAATTCTTTCATTTAAAATCTTAGTGACTAATACAAGTCTTATTTTATGAAGATTTTTTCCAGAACTTCACATTTGATGACTTCAGGCAATTTTCTAAAAAATGTTTTATAACCACTTAATGTTAACATAAGACTTGGGGTAAAGAACTGCATTTAAAAACGACAGAAGCTCTGCAGTTAAACACCACAGTGTCCCAAAGGGACCCAATTCCCTGACCATGACATCAAGAAGCACAGATGTCTAGCCCACAATGAGTGAACAGACAGAGCAGCATCAGACCCAAAGCACTGAGGACTTCACTGTTGCCCAACAAGTTACTCAGAGGTTACTGTAAACATTTTGTAGCCTCCTCCATATTGGATATTTAATGTCCATGATAGATAGTACTGCCACTCCGGAAAATGCTTAGCCCATACTAAATTATGGCCTATAACTGCTCTTTCATCAAGGCTAGATAAATAAAAAGCTATTTCTATATCTGGATATAGAAAGCATACATTACATATATAATTTCCTACTTCTATCCTCAACAATAGAATGTACTCTCTAGCTCTGCATTATAAAATTAACTTTGCTTTTAGCAAAATCTGATGAATCTAGTTCAATAGTTTGCAGGTGAGCAGGCTATTCAGTGGGTCTCCTAAAATGATTTAGGTTATTTTTCTGTGAATAAAGAGTTGACATAGTCCCTGGGGCCAGGTGCTATCACAGGTGAGTTGCACGTTTATGTAGTACCCAGGGTGTCCTTTTTCCACAATAAGAATGCAATGCCGGTGCCTTGACCTAAATCCACCAAACCAGGACCTATGGAGTGGAATCTCTAAGCCATATTTTAACAGGATCCATGGAGGTCCCTAAGCATATGCCCTCAGGACTAGGCTGAGTTCCTCAACCCTCCTCAAACCCAAGAGGCATCCAAGCCGCTCTGTCACCTCTGATAGCATACTCTACAGGCTCAATCTCAAATGATCCCTTCATCTGTGTGCTCCTCAGTTGGATAAAAGCTCCTTGAGGTCAATGACTGTCAGTCAAAAGCCCCTCTGATTCCCAGCTGCCAGCACAGGATTGGCCTCTGTTTCCAGATGAATAAATATATGAACAAGTACTGCCAAGGGGTTAACATGGAGACACATCTGCACAGTTTTGCAATGGAATGGGAATCCCAGTGAAGTGGCATTTGCAGGCACACTCAGAAGCTCCAGAGGAGAGCTACTAACAAGAATGAATTGGAAAGAAATGGACAACTAGTTATTGGCCCTACATCAGTGGAGGAATCACAGAAACATGCTCTTGAGCTTGGCAGCAACAGAAGCAAGGATGGGGAGATGGTCCAGCTGCACAGTGTAAACTTTAAAAGAATAGAGAACACTGAACCAAATGCAAGTCTGCAAGCCTCCTGGCTAAACCTCTTGTGGAGCCTGAGGGAAAAGACAATGAAATGGCATAAATAAATAAAATAAAAAAGGAAGTATTACATCCAGGAGAACCAGACAAAAATGAGTTAAGAGGAAGGTATAAATGCAATTTTTAAAGAAAAGTGACGGCACATAATGTAGAGGAGACTCATCATAGTTCATTTAACTTAACTTCATTTAGCTTATTGAGATGTCCCATTGACCAGGCACTGCTGTAGGAGTTGCACAAACAGACCTCTTCTGGGGTATACAGACAATTAAAGACAAATAAAGAACTACAAGATATGCCAGATATTTTGAAGAAAAATAAAAGTACATTGAAAGAATGGAGAGTAATGGTGCAGAAGAATGCTATTTTTGATGGAGCAGGCAGAAAAACTCTGAAAAGGAAACTGTTATGCACAGAATAGAGTGACATGGTGACGTGTTGTCAGGTTGGTGCTAGAGGAAAATATTCCAGAGGGGAAGAAGAGAACAGGTAAAGGTGCTGGGATAAGAGCATACTTTGGTGCATTAGATAAATTAAGAAGATAAGAGTCAATGGGGCTGGGCAGAGAGCAAGAGAATGGTAGACACAATTGGTCAGGGCTCCTCAGGTATGTTTGGAAACCGGTATCAGCAACAGTGGACTTTACTCTGAGTGAGATGGGAATCTCAAAGGAACAGAGTAAAGGGCTAGCATGGGGCTGGGGCACAGTGGACCATGAGAGGAGAAGCTCATGGATCTAGATTTGAGAACTTGAGGTATTTCTACACAAAGAAGGAAAGGAGCTGGGGGAAAAAAACTGAAGAAAAAGCAAAAGCAAGGGAAATCCAGACACAATCCAGTGGTAGTTGTGCCTCGGTGCTGCTGAGAGCCGCCAATGTCTTGAGGTTTGCACATTTTGACCATGGGTTTTCTCCCACAGCTCTGGACATGGGGAAGGCAGACTCGCCACAGGCCATCCCTAGAATACCCTTAGTATTCACAAGCAATTCCCTTCCTGAAGGACACCAAGGCCCAGTAAGGAGAAAAATGGCTAAGGTAAAAACCCCAGTCTCCCTCTGAAGGCACTGTCTGCCTGAGCATGAGCTGCTTGGCCTGCTTTTGCAACCCTTGCTGGATCTGTGGGTAGTCTTGCCCTTATACAGACCCACACTTGGCTGATGAAGGGGTTCAAAATATGCCATCCCAAAATGTGCCACTCAGGCCTAAGAATTATTTTGAGTTGACGGCAACTCAGAAAAAGCAGACACAAGAAGAACTCTTCCCCTGTTTACCTGAGAATGGAACAGAGTCCCCTTGTGAAGATGCTCCTTCCTCCCCCAATGTCCAGACCAGGAAGAAAGTAACAGCCTTATTACAGGAGATGAGATGACACTAAGAAAGAGTCTACACAAACTTTACTAACTAGCTCCTATCTACCGTTAGTTTCCTCATATATTTGCCAGCCCTAAAAGCCTTTTCCTTACCGTGTCACTTATCTACAGATTTATTGTTCTTTTGTTAAGATGTCATGTAAGCCCAAGTTCCAACCACCTCTATTTTTTTTTTTTTTAATATTTATTTATTTATTTGAGTGTGAGCAAGGGCAAGGAAGCAGAGAGGGAGAGAGAGTCTCAAGCAGACTATGCGCTGGGCACAGAGCCAGACTCGGGGCTTGATCTCACAACCCTGAGATCATGACCTGAGCCTGTCAGATGCTCAACCAACTGAGCTTCCCAGGTGCTCCGCAACCAGATCTTCTGAGTTAACCCATCCCTCAGTACCCCTGTGGTTATGCTTGATGCACACATTAATATACTTCTGTTTGTTTTTCTCTTACTAATCTTTCTTTTGCCCATCTAATTTGCAGAGCCCTAGCCCTAGGGTATGACTCTAAGGTGGGTACAGGAAAAGAATTTCTTTCTTCTCCTACAGCAGGTACTGCAATTTCATTGCAGCAGCCCCCAACTTTCAAACACATAACATTCTTGCGCCAGCATTATTTGGTCATACCATTTTCCTTACCAGAACCTGGAATACTGTGAAAAAGTCCAGGGGGGAGGGCACCAAATACTTCTGAAAGTCACCTATCAAGAAAACATGGAGGTGATGCCGTAATAACAATGTTTTATCATGTATTCACATGACAAAGAATACCAAATAGAGCAAGGAATCATTTTTATCACTTTCTTTCCTACCCACAAGGGATAATAATTTGATTAACTTCAGCAATACTACAACTTCTCAGAAGTTTTTTCAACAGAGCAACTGTTTAATAGTTAAGCATTTTATATTTATCAAAGATGAACAACTTCAGAATAAAAAGATAAAATTTATAGGAAAATTACTGAGTCTTTCCAAATCCGTGGAGAATCAGAATTCGCAAAGAAGTACCATATTCAGTATGCCCAATTATAACATGCAGGTAAAAAGCAAATAATGGTTACTCTGCTTAAAAACTAACACTCAAGTAAGTATAACTTAGGAAAATTGTTCCAGAACATGCCGACTGATCTTTCCCTGATACTGACTTCTACAGCCTCAAAATCCTAAAAGGACTTTATTTAAAGGTGATAAAAAGCAAACAAAAAAAAAAACAGAGCTTGAGAATCATTTCCTTTGTTCTGTATAGTGAACACTGGTATTTGCCAAACTCTTCATGCAAAAAAAAATCAGAATATTTGAAATGAATATTATTTCTCAGTAACGGCATCCACAGCATTAGGACTATAATTTAGTCTTACTCTCTTGCTCAATGCTCTCATTTTGCAGGTTGGGGAAACTGAGGTCCAGGCAACACCTGTGTTGATCCCAGTTCTGGCTCCAGTCCTGGGTCCTTCCACAAAGCCCTGCTGCCTTCCAGAAGAAGCCTTTCTTCGGTGATCATAATGTGCATGCAGGAATCTGCCAGCAAACCCTGACAAATCTGCTTACGACTTGATATCCAGCAAAGGAGGTTCACAATCCCAGTGGAGAGCCGGAGGGCTTGAGACAAGCCAAATATATATCTGAGAAATCAGATCCAAGTGTGAAACTGTCACTTGTTCCTATACGCACTTTCCTCTAGAGCCATTTTTATTTTTTGTTCATTGCCTCACCATTTCATCCTAGAGGCATCTGTTAACCTGCATAATTCAGTCAAATGCTCTCTGGATGCCCTCCTCACAAAGCTGCAGATTCAGGTTTGGCCCTAAGCAAGCCCACCTGCAGGGTGAGGTCATGAGTCTGCGCACCCCCACTCCCCGCAACAGCAGTTGCCCGGGGGACAAGCCCTCCCACTGATCAGGCACAGAGTTCACAGGTCAGGGACCCAGACCTGCCCACCCAAGGGTCGAAGGTACCACCTGTTCCTTTTCTTCTTAGTAGTGGTTTTCCTCTTCCAATTCCTCACCCTAGAGAATCTTCTCACATCCAGCCTGGACACTGTGTGAGGCATTACCTTGTAAATACAGTTTTCTGTTACCCAGCTATGATAACTTGCATTTTAAATGACTGCAGTAGGGCAAATCTTATCACAAAACAGTGAATTTCAAAGGAGTGCAAAGTCATGCAATTTACCTGCATATTGAAAGGATCAAGTAAATTTCTCAGTACTACAGCCATCAACTAGACACATTTCTAGGAGGAGGTGGGTGTCAATTTTTAGGACTTTTAATGAGGAAGCTGTAGCCACAAAAGAAAAAAATAAAGATGTGGATTCTGAACTTGGAAACCAGAAGCTATTTTATGGGTAACTGCTCCTCCACCACCCCCTAACTCAGGAGAATTATGTGAACATATTTTTCTATAATCAGTGTACTTAATTATTTAATTTTAATTACTTTAATTTAATTAAAAACATATACAGCAAATAAGACTTTGCACCTCATCTAATTTTACTAATATTTGTATAATGCTATTGCATGATGTTAGGGAAGAAGCAAATGGTCAAAGATCCCTCTGTCTTCAGAAGCAAATGGAAATATGTAGTTCCTTTAATATCTGCATTAGTATCATCCCTCTGCATTCAGCTACTTGTTGATAAAAGTCAGAAGGTGTACCGATTTGTGAAAACATGTAAATATATTCAGAGATTAGAGTCCTTTTTTAAATGCTGAGGCAAGTAGATTATAAGTGGAAATAATTCTTATATACAATTATTGCTTTTAAGGCTAGCATCTTCCCAGAGACAAAGAAAATGACACATGTAACCAAAAGAAAATCACCACAATTTTAACTGTACGATATGTAGAGATTGTCCCCATAATCTCATTAAAATATAAATTTATATTTAATAAAACATATTACAACATAAATGTATCTATGAAATATAAACATATGCTGTTACCAAAACAAACAAACAAAAAACCCCATAGGCTCAAAATGGTGTCACTTAGGATTCCCAAACTGGTGTCCAATACATAATCTAATTGCAGTTTCAACTTCCTCCAGAAATGTAGTCTTGACTGGTCAGCCAGGAATTTTTCAGTCCAAGCTGAGTCTGTCATCAGGAAACTCTCCACCCCTCAATGTGTATAATAAGATACTGTGCCTTCCCCTTAGAAAATGGGCTCTCCTGGAACAGTCTTTTTCTTTTGCTAATAACTTTCTTGTCCCAACCCTCTTTCTATAAAAACTTTCCATTTTGCAAAACTCCTTGGAGCCCCCTCTACTTGCTAGGTGAGGTATTGACCAATTTATAAATCATTTAATAAAGCCAATTAGATCTTCAAATTTCCTTGGTTGAATTTTTTTTATTTAACAAAGCCATGAGACTTTTTTTTAGGAAACAGTCAACGGAAAAGTGAGCATTAGCCTGGATAAAAACTCTTAATCATCTCCAATGGATGGACTAAAAAATCAAGGCATGGAGCTTTGCAATTTCTTTCCTTTTTTTTTTTTTTATTACGTTTGTTAATCACCATACATTACATCATTAGTTTTTGATGTAGTGTTCCATGATTCATTGTTTGCATATAACACCCAGTGCTCCATTCAGTATGTACCCTCTTTAATACCTATCACCAGGCTAACCCATCCCCCCACCCTCTCCCCTCTAGAACCCTCAGTTTGTTTCTCAAAGTCCATAGTCTCTCATGGTTCATCTTGCCCTCCAATTTCCTCCTCTTGATTTTTCCCTTCCTGCTATCTTCTTTTTTTTTTTTTTAACATATAATGTATTATTTGTTTCAGAGGTACAGGTCTGTGATTCAACAGTCTTGCACAATTCACAGCCCTTACCATAGCACACACCTTCCCCAATGTCTATCACCCAGCCACCCCATGCCTCACACCGCCCACCACTCCAAAAAACCTCAGTTTGTTTCCTAAGATTAAGAATTACTCATATCAGTGAGGGTATATGATACATGTCTTTCTCTGATTGACTTATTTCGCTCAGCATAATACCCTCCAGTTCCATCCAGATCACTGCAAATGGCAAGATTTCATTCCTTTTGATGGCTGTGTAATGTATCATGTATATATATACCACATCTTCTTTATCCATTCATCTGTCGATGGACATCTTGGCTCTTTCCACAGTTTGGCTATTGTGGACATTGTTGCTATAAATATGGGGGTGCACGTACCCATTCGGATCCCTACATTTGTATCTTTGGGGTAAATAAGCAGTACTGCAATTGCTGGGTCATATGATAGCTCTATTTTCAACTTTTTGAGGAACCTCCATACTGTTTTCCAGAGTGGCTGCACCAGCTTGCATTCCTACCAACAGTGTAGGAGGGGTCCACTTTCTCCACATCACCACCAACATCTGTCATTTCCTGACTTGTTAATTTTAGCCATTCTGACTGGCGTGAGGTGGTATCTCATTGAGGTTTTGAAATTGGATTTCCCTGATGCTGAGTGATGTTGAGCACTTTTTCATGTGTCTGTTGGCCATTTGGATGTCTTCTTTGAAAAATGTCTGTTCATGTCTTCTGCCCATTTCTTGACTGGATTTTTTGTTCTTTGGGTGTTGAGTTTGGTAAGTTCTTTATAGATTTTGGATACTAGCCCTTTATCTGATATGTCATTTGCAAATATCTTCTCCCATTCTGTCAGTTGTCTTTTGGTTTTGATGACTGATTCTTTTTCTGTGCAAAAGCGTTTTATCTTGATGAAGTCCCAATAGTTCATTTTTGCCCTTGCTTCCCTTGCCTTTGGCGATGTTTCTAGGTAGAAGTTGCTGTGGCTGAGGTAGAAGACGTTACTGCCTGTGTTCTCCTTTAGGCTTTTGATGGACTCCTGTCTCACATTGAGGTCTTTCAACCATTTGGAGTCTATTTTTGTGTGTGGTGTAAGGAAATGGTCCAGTTTCATTCTTCTGCATGTGGCTGTCCAGTTTTCCCAACACCATTTGTTGAAGAGACTGTCATTATTCCATTGGACATTCTTTCCTGCTTTGTCAAAGATTAGTTGACCATAGAGTTGAGGGTCCATTTCTGGACTCTCTATTCTGTTCCATTGATCTATGTGTCTGTTTTTGTGCCAGTACCATACTGTCTTGATGATTACACCTTTGGAATACAGCTTGAAGTCTGGAATTGGGATGCCACCAGCTTTGTTTTTCTTTTTCAAGATTCCTCTGGCTATTCGGGGTCTTTTCTGGTTCCATACAAATTTTAGGATTATTTGCTCCACCTCTTTTAAAAAAGGGGATGGTATTTTGATAGGGATAGCATTGAATGTGTAGACTACTCTAGGTAGCATTGACATCTTCACAATATTTGTTCTTCCAATCCATGAGCATGGAACGTTTTTCCATTTCTTTATGTCTTCCTCAATTTCTTTCATAAGTATTTTATAGTTTTCTGAGTACAGATCCTTTGCCTCTTTGGTTAGATTTATTCCTAGGTATCTTATGGTTTTGGGTGTAATTGTAAATGGGATCGACTCCTTAATTTCTCTTTCTTCTGTCTTGTTGTTGGTGTATAGGAATGCCACTGATTTCTGTGCATTGATTTTATATCCTGCCACTTGACTGAATTCCTGTATGAGTTCTAGCAGTTTTGGGGTGGAGTCTTTGGGGTTTTCCACATAAAGTATCATATCATCTGCAAAGGGTGAGAGTTTGGCTTCTTCTTTGCCAATTCGGATGCCTTTGATTCTTTTGTTGTCTGATTGCTGTGGCTAGGACTTTTAATACTATGTTGAATAGCAGTGGTGATAGTGGACATCCCTGCCATGTTCCTGACCTTAGAGGGAAAGCTCTCAGTTTTTCTCCATTGAGAATGATATTCGCTGTGGGTTTTTCATAGATGGCTTTTATGATACTGAGTTATGTACCCTCTATCCCTATACTCTGAAGAGTTTTAGTGTATGTGCTGCCAAAGCGAGCAATACTCTGAAGAGTTTTGATCAAGAAAGGATGCTGTACTTTGTCAAATGCTTTTTCTGCATCTATTGAGAGGATCATATGGTTCTTGTTCTTTCTTCTATTAATGTATTGTATCACATTGATTGATTTGTGGATCTTGAACCAACATTGCAGCCCAGGGATAAATCCCACTTGGTCGTGGTGAATAGTCCTTTTAATGTACTGTTGGATCCTATTGGCTAGTATTTTGGTGAGAATTTTTGCATCCATGTTCATCAAGGATATTGGTCTGTAATTCTCCTTTTGGATGGGGTCTTTGTCTGGTTTGCAGATCAAGGTAATGGTGGACTCATAAAATGAGTTTGGAAGTTTTCCTTCCATTTTTGTTTTTTGGAACAGTTTCAGAAGAATAGGTATTACTTCTTCTTGAAATGTTTGGTAGAATTCCCCTGGGAAGCCATCTGGCCCTGGGCTTTTGTTTGTTGGGAGATTTTTGATGACTGCTTCAATTTCCTTAGTGGTTATAGGTCTGTTCAGCTTTTCTATTTCTTCCTGGTTCAGTTTTGGTAGTTGATACATCTCTAGGAATACATCCATTTCTTCCAGATTATCTAATTTGCTGGCACAGAGTTGCTCATAATATGTTCTTATAGTTGTTTGTATTTCTTTGGTGTTGGTTGTGATCTCTCCTCTTTCATTCATAATTTTATTTACTGGGGACATTTCTCTTTTCTTTTTGATAAGTCTGGCCAGGGGTTTATGAGTCTTGTTAATTCTTTCAAAGAACCAGCTCCTAGTTTCACTGATCTGTTCTACTGTTCTTTTGGTTTCTATTTCATTGATTTCTGCCCTGATCTTTATTATTTCTCTTCTTCTGCTGGGTTTAGGCTTTATTTGTGTTCTATCGCCAGCTCCTTTAGGTGTAGGGTTACACTGTGTATTTGAGACCTTTCTTGTTTCTTGAGAAAGGCTTCTATTGATATATACTTTCCTCTTAGGACTGCCTTTGCTGTATCCCAAAGATTTTGAACAGTTGTGTTTTCATTTTGATTGGTTTCCATGAATTTTTTTAATTCTTCTTTAATTTCCTGGTTGACCCATTCGTTCTTTAGTAGGATGCTCTTTAGCCTCCATGTATTTGAGTTCTTTCCGACTTTCCTCTTGTGATTGAGTTCTAGTTTCAGAGCATTGTGGTCTGAAAATAGGCAGGGGGGGTGCCTGGGTGGCTCAGTTGGTTAAGCAACTGCCTTCGGCTCAGGTCATGATTCTGGAGTCCCGGGATCAAGTCCCACATTGGGCTCCCTGCTCAGCAAGGGTCTGCTTCTCCCTCTGACCCTTCCCCTCTCATGCTCTCTGTCTCCCATTCTCTCAGATAAATAAATAAAATCTTTAAAAAAAAAAAAAAAGAAAAGAGGCAGGGAATGATCCCAATCTTTTGTTACCGGTTGAGACCTGATTTGTGACCTAGGATGTGATCAATTCTGGAGAATGTTCCATGGGCACTAGAGAAGAATGTGTATTCCGTTGCTTTGGGATGGAATGTTCTGAATATGTCTGTGAAGTCCATTTGGTCCAGTGTCATTTAAAGTCTTTATTTCCTTGTTGATCTTTTGCTTAGATGATCTGTCCGTTTCAGTGAAGGGGTGTTAAAGTCCCCCACTATTATTGTATTGTTGCCAATGTGTTTCTTTGCTTTTGTTATTAATTGCCTTATATAATTGCCTGCTCCCATGTTAGGGGCATAGATATTTACAAGTGTTAGATCTTCTTGTTGGATAGACCCTTTAAGTAGGATATAGTGTCCTTCCTCATCTCTTATTACAGTCTTTGGTTTAAAATCTAATGTGTCTGATATAAGGATTGCCACCCCAGCTTTCTTTTGGTGTCCATCAGCATGGTAAATGGTTTTCCACCCCCTCACTTTCAATCTGGGTGTGTCTTTGGGTCTAAAATGAGTCTCTTGCAGACAGCATATCGATGGGTCTTGTTTTTTTATCCAGTCTGATAGCCTGTGTCTTTTGATTGGGGCATTGAGCCCATTTACATTCAGGGTAACTATTGAAAGATAGGAATTTAGTGCCATTGTATTGCCTGTAAGGGGACTGTTACTGTATATTGTCTGTGTTCCTTTCTGGTCTATGTTGCTTTTAGGCTCTCTCTTTGCTTAGAGGACCCCTTTCAATATTTCTTGTAGGGTTGGTTTTGTGTTTGCAAGTTCCTTTAGTTTTTGTTTGTCCTGGAAGCTTTTTATCTCTCCTTCTATTTTCAATGACAGCCTAGCTGGATATAGTATTCTTGGCTGCATATTTTTTTCATTTAGTGCTCTGAATATATCATGCCAGTCCTTTGTGGCCTGCCAGGTCTCTGTGGATAGGTCTGTTACCACTCTAATGTTTCTACTATTGTAGGTTACAGATCTCTTCCCCCGAGCTGCTTTCAGGATTTCTCTTTGTCTCTGAAACTGGTAAGTTTTACTATTAGATGTCGGGGTGTTGACCTATTTTTATTGATTTTGAGAGGGGTTTTCTGTGCTTCCTGGATTTTGATGCCTGTTTCCTTCCCCAAATTAGGGAAGTTCTCTGCTATAATTTGCTTCAATATACCTTCTGCCCCTCTCTCTCTTTCTTCTTCTTCTGGGATCCCAATTATTCTAATGTTGTTTTGTCTTATGGTATCATTTATCTCTCGAATTCTGCCCTCGTGATCCAGTAGTTGTTTATCTCTCTTTTTCTCAGCTTCTTTATTTTCCATCATTTGGTCTTCTATATCACTAATTTTCTCTTCTGCCTAATTTATCTTAGCTTTTAGAGCCTCCATTTTTGATTGCACCTCATTAATAGCCTTTTTTATTTTGACATGGTTAGATTTTAGTTCTTTTATTTCTCCAGAAAGGGTTTCTCTAATATCTTCCATGCTTTTTTTTCAGCCAGCTAGTATCTTTATAATTGTCATTCTGAACTCTAGTTCCGACATCTTACTAATGTCTGTATTGATTAGGTCCCTGGCAGTCAGTATTGCCTTTTGTTCTTTTTTTTGTGGTGATTTTTTCCATCCTGTCATTTTGTCCAGATGAGAGTAGATGAATGAGAGAACAAAGTGCTAACAGGGTAACAACGACCCCAGAAAATATACACTAAACAAGTCAGAAGAGACCCGAGACTGGGGGAAAAGAAAGGGAAGGAAAGGAGAAAAATAAAAAAAGATAAAGATAAAAACAAACAAACAACCAAAAAAACCATAATATGATCAAATATGATCGGCCTGGTGCATAGATCAGTGCCACATACTAGATTTTGGGCGTATTTTGGTCTGTTAGAAGAAAGTGCCTCCCAAAATTTTAAAGAAAGAAAAACTTATATATGTACAGAAATAAGGGTAAATACAATGAAGGATGGAATATAACTGTAAAGATGTAAATTATAAAAGATTTTATAAAAGGAATTGATAAGATAAGAAGTTGGTTGAAAAAAGAAAGTAGAGGATTTAAAAAAAAAAGTAGGCAGAGAATGTGATCAGGCAGGAGACTAGAACAAAGCCATACACTACAGATTTAGGGTATATTTTAGTCTATTAGAAGAAACTGTATCCCAAAATTTTAAAGAGAGAACAAGTTATATATATTTATACCAAAAATAAGGTTAACTACTATGAAGGGATAGAATATGACCAAAAATGAAAAATAAAAAAGATTTTTTAAAAAAGGGATTGATAAGATGTTTGTTGAAAAAGGGAAAAAGAAAAATTCAAAAAAAAAAAAGCAAAAAGGAAAGTTAAAAAAAAATTAACTTTGAAAGACTAAAGAATCATGGGAAAAAATCCATGAATTCTATGTGCAGTATTCCCTAGAGCTGGAGTTCTGCCATTCTCATTGATCGGTAAACTTGGTCTTGGCTGGCTCTTCTTGCTGATCTTCTGGGGGAGGGGTCTGTTGCCGTGGTTCCTAAATGTCTTTGCAGGAGGTGGAAATGCCTCACCCTTGCTGGGTTGGGCTAAGTATTCTGCTCGGGGTTGCTCTCGGTAGCTTTTGTTTCCTGCAAGGTTTCGGTACAGCTTTGGAGGACGAGAGAGAAAATGGCGGCCTCCCAATCTCCGACCTGGAGGAGCCGAGAACTTGGGGCCCCACTCCTCAGTTCACCCCCAGAGAAAAGCAGTCAGTCACTCCCATCTCCCCAGTCTCTGGCTGCACTCCGTGCTCACCTGGCCTGGGACTGAGCATTTCTATCTCTGGCACACGACCCTGTGTGGAGTCTCCAAACCCAGGAGATCCCTGTAGTGTGCTCCTGCGCCACTCCTCCCAGGGGAGGAAGGGGAGTCTCCCTGGATCTGCCGCTTGTTGGGTCCCTGCTATAGGAGCAGTGGCCCGACTGTGCTGTGGATCACAGTTTATGGCAACCCTGAGCTGAGAGCCCACTCCTCAGCTCCATCTCTGCAGCTGGCTTCCCTACTCCGATACCTGGGAGCTCTGCCATACTCAGGCACCCCTGGTCTTTCTGTGACCCCGAGGGTCCTGAGACCACACTGTCCCCGAGAGGGATCCACCCCCCGCTTAGCCACTGGAGCGACGTCCCTCAGCGGAGCCGACTTCTATGTTCCGATTTTGTGCTCCGCTGCTCTATCACTTGCCAGAAGCAGCCAACAGGGGCCCCCTCCCCCGCCGTCTTTCTTCCCAAATATCACCTCGGATTCACTTCTCCGCACGTCCTACCTTCCAGAAAGTGGTCGCTTTTCTGTTCAGAGAGTTGTTGCTATTCTTTTCTTCAATCTCTTGTTGAGTTCGTAGGTGTTCAGAATGGTTTGATCCCTATCTAGCTGAATTCCTGGGACCAGATGAAATTTAGGTCTCCTACTCCTCCTCCATCTTGCTTGTGCTTTGCAATTTCTTAAACTATCAAATTGGAGGGTAAATCTAATCTTTGTACAATGATAATTAAAATATTTATTTATACCTATTTATTCTGGGTCCAGGATACAGAGACATGGAAATGACTGGCATGGGGCATGACAGGGAGGGCAAGACAGCCTGAAGAGAAAGCCTCTTATGCCTTCCTTTATGCATTTTTAAAATAGGAAGACAAGAGGACTAAATGAAACTGCACACATAGGGCTCTTGGTACACTGAATAAATATTAGTCATTATTATTGTTTTTTTCCAACAGGCAGTATGTAGAAGCTGAGAATATTGAATATTGAGGTAAGTCCCTTTTATCAAGGCTTATGGAAAACCTGGGAAGGAGCTTGGAAAAGTATTCAATCAGTTCATGACTGTAATGTTTATTAGGACTAATAAACTGCTCAAATTTTAAAATAATAAATCCTGAATCCAGAGAACACTGGGAAATAATACCGTTATGAGGTGTGTAACAGCCATTTTGTGTGATCTGTGGAGGATGCACTGTGAACATATGGGGTTTGATGACTCTGAAAATTTTAAATTCATGGCAAATTGAGGTACTTTAAAAAATGGGTTTGATTTTAATTTAACTTTATAAATTATTTAAAAATAAGTGTACTCCTTTTTCTGCTTATAAAAATAATTCCCCTTTATTGTAGAATGTTTGAAAAAATAAAGAAAACAAAACTCATATTATCTTGCAATAGCTACTATTACTTTATGGGTGAACTGCTTTACATTTTAATGTAGTACACATGAATTAATATAACTGGGATCATGCTTATATTGATTGTGCTGTGCACTTCATTTCATATAAAATTGCATTTTGAACATCTTTCCACATTCAAAATTCTCTGAAGATCACTTTATTACATGCACAATCTATTATATGTATGTATCATAACTTATTTAACCTACCCCCTTTTTTAAGTGCTACAAATAATATAGTGATGGATAATTTCATAGACACACAGATAGATGTCCATGCTACTGACTATTTTGTGGGGTACATGCTGGAAGTGAATGTAAATTTTCCAGCTATGCTCTCACGGAGAACTTTTCAAGGTGTGGGTACCCATGTACCTGTCAGAACCCTGCTGCAAAGCCTGGCCTCACCACCCAAGCACCTGCAGTTTTAGTTGATTTATTAGACAGACCAAAAAGAAAGCTCATTGTTGTTTTCATTTGCAGTTTTTGAATTATCAAGTACACGTAAGTTTTATCACTTGTATTTCCTTTTCTGTGAGTAGACGAAATGAGCCCTTTGCCCAGATCTCTCTGCAGATTTCAGATTGTTCTTGTCATGGCACTTTTTGTCTATTACAGTTATTAACCTCTGACTGATATATTTTGGCAAGTCAGTTTTTCATTTGTAGTTTCTTCTTTTTATCTCTTTGTGACGTTTTTGACATGCATGTTTTAACAGTCATCAAATGCAGCAGTCTTTGCAGCTTGTTTCTTTTGTGAGGCATAGGGGACAGCTCTGAGCTAAGCTTCTGCTCTGCCACCCGCAAGTGACTCACCTGCTTGGGGCCTCAGCTTCTGATCTGTGAAACAAATGATCTAGCCTGCCCACCTCATCACTTCCACCTCCTAAAGTGTAAATTGTGTCGCAACTTTATTGTAACAAGCAGAACTCAGTTGATCCTTCCTAAACTTCAATAATAAATGCTGTCAAGAAGAATTCAATGACTATAAAATCAAATCCCTCCAGAAAACCTCAGAGACATGATTTATGCTTAACTGCAAATTTAAGATTTTTCTTTAAGTACCTTAAGCATGGTTAACCTTTGCTAACTTTACTCTGAATTTCCTTGAGCACAGAATTTCTAAAAAAGAATTCTTGTCTAGGTTTTGAGATCCTTGTGATCTGGGTCCCAACACTTCATGGGATATTGCAAACACTGATAATGAGCTCTCACGTAGGAGCTCTGGTCTGAGTAGAAAGCAACACCTTCCCTTTTGTATTGAGGTGGAAAGAAAACACAACCCACTATTTGGAGGATTTACAGACATCAATATAGTCTTAAGCTTTTTGACAATGGTCTTTGGGAAGCAATTACTTTCTCTACCTTCATCTTAACTCACACCGGAAGTGCTGAGTTTGCTGTGGGCAGGAGGTGGCTTAAGACAAACAGCTTGGACTTCATTTGTAGTTGACCTTTTATCTCCTGTGGAGAGGCGTATCTTATTTAGTGCCTTATTTAACCAAACATTGCTCCCCCTGGAGCTGTTAGTATCTAATGGTGAGTGGTTTCTCTTTCTTCACTAATTTTCAGATTTCAGAGATAACTGGCAGTCAATGATTTATAATTCTCTGAGTTGAATCCCAATTGTCAAATGTAATCCAAAGTGACTTTCACAATGAAATGTTAACCTTTTCATTACTTACCCTAACTTAGTAATGGAGACATTTATGGGCAAAACTGGTGATGGATGTGAGGTAAAAAACTAGCCATCCATGTATCCAACTGTGAGTAAAATCCCTGAAAATGAATATAGTAAGCTAATGACCAGAAAAGGGAATATTAATGGGAACAGGATACATCCCAGACACTGCTAGTTACTTAATATGGGTGACTTCATTAAAATTTCATAGCAAACATATGAAGAATAGGGGTATTCCTTCTAGTTCATAGGTATCT
This sequence comes from Neomonachus schauinslandi, assembly GCF_002201575.2. Lineage (NCBI taxonomy): Eukaryota > Metazoa > Chordata > Mammalia > Carnivora > Phocidae > Neomonachus > Neomonachus schauinslandi. The sequence continues at coordinate 117,860,333 of NC_058411.1, read as the reverse complement.
GAGTTTCAAAGAGTTTTATTAAACCTACATTATGCACTAATAGATGCTCAAAATAGTATGTCTCCATCTGATTCCAAGGCCCATATTGTTTGCATTGCATGATGCCACTTGTGTAGCTAATGCTAAGAGCTCTTCATATTTATTGGCATTTGAAGGGAAATTGGCTGTTTTGATCTCAAACATCCCCAGAACTGCTATGTTACTTACTGAAATGAAACACTCAAAACTAGAATTCAACCACAGAGGAAGTCATAGCATACTCTTTTGGACAATAAGTCATAGGTGAAGATAACTATGCTAAAATAAATTGATCAAATTGTTCCTGCAAGCAATCCATTTCTGCCCCCCCAGAATATATTTTCTCTTTCTCATTTAGCCACATGAATACAAAGCCCAAGTCCACCGTATTTTGCTCTTAAGACCTGGGGGTGAAGTGAGATTATCATGCTTTCAAAGACTGACATTATTTGGGAGGTGCATCTGAGATAAACATTGCTAGATGAAGTAGTGGGTCCACTGTTCCATGTTTCAACTCACACATTATCTTTTACTCTGTAAGATTCATTTGTTGTTTGAAAAATGAAGCCAACAACTTATTAAAAATAACTTAAGTATCATGATGATGGCAAAATAAAAAAGCTGACTATCTATAAACTTGATTTTTTAACAAATCTTACTCAAGTGTCACATCCTCCAAACCTATTCACTTGGTAGTTTAAAAACAGAGAGTGGAAAGAGGAAGATGGAAATGAGAAAGGAATAAACCTTCTTTGTCAAGAAAAGGGTTCATCAGCAAAGAAACAACCATGAGCTTCTAAAGACAGCCCCGGCACTTTCTGAAGGAAAGCACCACGTCTGTGGACATTAGCCTGCATTTGGGAAACCCACAAGTAAAACAGCACATAGAAAGTCACAGGATGCACATTGTAAAGCTATTTTGCCAGCATTGTCAGGAAAGATGAAGGAATCCCTTTAATGTACACTTCAGGGAAGAGCAACTGGCAGATTTGACCCTCATTAGGGAAAATGCACATGTGAATTAGTGATTGAAGCTAGGACCCTCCCAACATCTAGTTGATTACAAAATACATGGTTATGTCCATAGCAACTGAATATGTGTAACAAACAGTTTAGTTACATTGTAGTTAAAACCACCTGATCTCAGATAGTGAGGGAGTTCTGAAGCCCAAGTCAATTTCCTCATCATTCTCCTCTAAACTTCTATATAAAGGATAAATATATGAGAATTAATAGAGACCTAATTTAGAATGAAAATCAACTGGCAACTGTCCAAAATGCTTTGATAGTAAAAGACTATTCCCCCAGTCTGGCAGAATTCCAGGCAGCAGACAAGTTGTGTGGGATATTTTAGGGCAAATACCCAGGATTGAGACCACTTGAGCTCTGGATCTGGATTTGTCTTTTCTAGCCCCATAAGTTAACAAAATTAAGAACCTCATTTCATAATCTGCAAAGTGAGATAAAACCAGTTAGGCCTACCACACACATCTGTTATGATGATAAAATGAAATAGTGGCATGACCACACTTTGTAAATGACAAGGAATTTTTAAAAAATATTTAGAGTAATGTCACCAAGATGGTGACATAGTATTTCTGACTTCACTCCCAATCACAAGAAGAGCAATTAACATCTATTCAAGAACATGCCTGAGGGAATCCTAGAACACGGAGGTAAGTGTGAATAACCTGCTGCACATCCAAGACCAGGACAGACTGCATTCAGTAAGAGAAGTAGCTTCACATGGCCACAGCGTCCCTCCCCCAGGTGAGTGTAGTACTATGCAGAGAGGCTTCCCCTGAGCTTCAGGTTCTTCTAGTGGGAAAAGAGAACGCAGGGGGGACAACCAGTCTCCCTAGCATATGGGTAGCTTTGCAGCAACCCATGCTGTTATCTCACCCCAGGGGATTGCAGGGACCCTACAGGGCCCAGCCACAGGAATCTGACTGTGACAGAGAAGAGGGGAGAGGCTTGCAACAACCAGCACATGGATCTTGGCAGACTTAGTTCATACCTGCAGTGCCCAAGTAGAATCCCAACCAGTGGCTTTGCTCATCTGCAGAACCAAGTCAGGGGCACACTGACCAGGGAAGTAAGCAAGTTGTAGAATCTGCCTGATTTAGATCATCAAAATTGAAGTTTTGCTAGTTTTGGAGCCTGGTTTGCCCAGACCCACACAAATAGCTGAATCACAGCCCCACCTGCTATGGAGAGTGTCTTCCAGCCCTATTTGACCAGAAAGTCTGGTAATAATCCCTAAAAGTTGTGTGGTCCAGTGGCACTTGAGCCAAGAGATGGGCAGGAATAGCTGATTGGCCCAGAGCAAAGACATTATCAGCAAACATAACCAGAAATCCAAACTAAGCTGAGTGATGAAGTACCATCTCTGTAAAAGCAAATCTGCAAAGTCTAGAAAAGGAGCTCCATTACTCAAATGTACATATATCATTGTGAGAAATCAAGGATCACAAAAATCAGGTAAATTAGGTTAAGTACCACCAAGGAAACTAATAAAACTCCAGTAACTGACCCTAAAGAAATGGAAATCTATGAACTGTCAGAGAAAAAAATTCAGAATAATTCTCTTAAGGAAGTTTAGTGAACTATGAGAAAATACAGACAGACAACTAAAGGAAATTATGAAAACCATGCATGAACAAAATGAGAAGTTTGACAAGGAAATAACTATCAACAAACAAACAGAAATCTTAGAGCAGAAAAATAAAGGAACTGAACTAAAGAACTGAATACAGAGTTTTAAAAGTTGACTCAACCAAGCAAAAGAAAGAATCAGTGACTTGGATCATAGGACATTGGAAATTACTAAATCAGATAAGCAAAAAGAAAAAAGAATGAAAAAGAATGAACAAAGTCTATGAAATCATGGGACACAATGAAAAGAAACAATATTCACATTATGGGAATTCCAGAAGGAGAAGAGAAAGAGACAGGGACAAAAAGTATATTTAAAACCATAATGGCCCCAAACTTCTTGAACATGGGGAAAGAAATGGACATCCAGATCCACTGAGATCCAAAGGATTCCAAATAGGTTGAACCCATATAGGGCTACACCAAGACACATTAGAACTAAATTGTCAAAAGACAAAGACAAAGAAAAAATTTTAAGAGCAGCAAGAGAAAAGAGAAGTTATGTACAAGGGAACCCCCATAAGACTATCAATCTATTTATCAACACAAACTTTTCAGGCCTGGAGAGAATGGGATGACATATTCAAAATACTGAAAGAAAATAACTGTCAACCAAGAATTCTATACCTGGTGAAGCTGTCCTTTAGAAACAAAAGAGGGATGAAGACTTTCCTGAACAAACAAAAGCTGAGGGATTTCATTACCACCAGACCTGCCTTAGAAGAAAGGCTAAACAGAGTTCTTTGAGTGGAAGTAAGAGAACACTAATTAACATCGTAAGAACAAAAAGAGGGAGTATAAATATCACTGGTAATGGTAAATACGTAGTTGTACATAGATTCTGCAATATGGTAATAGTGGTGCATAACTCATAACTCTAGTTTTAAAAAATAAAAGAACATAGCAAAAATGACCATGAACACAATAATCTGTTATCTATACAATACAAAAACATGTAAATTGTAATAGTAATAACCTAAAATGTGAGGGGAAAAGAAGTGAAATTATAAAGTATAGGAATTCTTTTGAAGGTAAGTTGTTATCAGTTTAACACAGGCTGTTATAAGTTAAAGATACTTGTAAGTCTTACAGTATCCACAAGGGAAAATCTTCCCGTAATTATACAAAACAACATGATAAAGAAGTAAAAGTGTAACTGATACCAAGACACTGTAACACACAACAAAGATAGAATAATAAGAAACGAAGAAGAATGGATCTACAAAACAACCAGAAAACAATTAACAAAGAGGCAATAGTGAGTCCTTACCTATGAATAATTACTTTAAACATAAACAGATTGGGCGCCTGGGTGGCTCAGTTGGTTAAACATAAACAGATTAAATTCTCCAGTCAAAAGATATAAAAAATAAGATCCAAAAATAAAATCCAAGATCCAAAATACAGAAACTCACTTTAGTCTTAAAGACACTTATACACTGAGAGTGAAGAGATAGAAAAAGACATTTCAAGCAAATGGTAAACACTCCCCCTCCCCCACAAAAAAAGCAAGGGTAGCTATAATTAGATCGGAAAAAAGAGATTTTAAACTAAAATGGTAAAAAGAAACAAAGGTCATTATATAATGAGACAAGAACCAATACACCAAGAATATATAACAATTGTAAATATTTATGCACCTGACATCAGAACACCTAAATACATAAAGAAAAGCATAATAGAACTAAAAGGAGAAATAAACAGTAATGTAATACTAATTGGGAAATTTAATAACCCACCTCTCAATAATGGATAGGTCATTCAGACATGGAATCAATAAGGAAACAGCAGATTTTAACAATTCTATAGACCAAATGGACTTAGATATACACAGAGCATTCTATCTAACAGCAGAATACACATTCTTCTCAAGCACACATGGAATATTTTCTAGGATAGACCATATGTTAGGCCACAAAACAAGTCTTAGCAAATTTAAAAAGACTGAAATCATACCAAGTATCTTCTCTGAACATAGTGGCATGAAATTGGAAATCAATAGCAACAGGAAAATTGGAAAATTCATGAACACATGGAAACTAAATGGCATGCTCCTAAACAACCAATGAATCAAAGAAATAATAAAAGGGAAATTAAAAAGCTGAGACAAATGAAAATGGAAACACAACACACCAGAACTCTAGGATATAGCAAAAAATGAAACCAAACCAAAATTAAACAAAAGACAACCCACAAAAAACAAATAAAACATGATTCTAATAGAGAAGTTCATAGCAATAAACATCTACATTAAGTAGCAAGAAAAGAGCCCAAATAAACAACTTTACTCCTTAAGAAACTAGAAAAAGAAGAACAAACTGAGCCCATAGTTAGCAGAGGAAAAAAAATAAAGATTAGAACAGAAATAAATGAAATAGAGAACAGAAAACAATAGAAAAGATTAACCAAAGTAAAAGTTGGTTCTTTGAAAAGATAAATAAAACTGACAAACCCTTCACTAGACTAACCAAGGTAAAAAGGGAAAGGACCCAAATTAAAAAAAAAAAAAAAATTATAAAGTGGACATATTACAACTATCACCCCAAAAATTGAAAGGATCATAAGAAATTATTAGGAAAACCTATACACCAACAAACTGAAAAACTTAGAAGAAATGAAAAAATTCTTAGAAACTTTAATAAAACTTACCAAGACTGAATCAGGAAGACATAGACAATTTGAATAGACCAATTGCTAGTAAGGATATTGAATCAGTAATAAAAAAAAAAATCTCCCAATAAACAAAAGCCAAGGACCAGATGGCTTCACTGGTGAACTTTGCCAAACATTTAAAGAACACTAATAATTTTCAAACTCTTCCAAAAAATCAAAAAGAGGGGAACACTACCAAACTCATTTTATAAGGTTAGCATTATCTTGATACCAAAACCAGAAAAAGACTCTACTAGGGAAACAAACAAACAAACAAACAAAAAAACTACAGGCCAATATCCCTGATGAATATAGATGCAAAAATTCTCAATAAAATGCTAGCAAACCAAACTCAGCAGCACATTAAAAGGATCATTCACCATGATCAAGTGGGATTTATCCCTGGGACGCAAAGATCGTTCCACATATGTAAATCAATCAATGTGCTATGTCACATCAATAGAATGAAAGGAAAAAAATCATATGATCATCTCAATAGACATATCAAAAAGCATCCAACAAAATTCAACATCTATTCATGATAAAAACTCTTAACAAACTAGGCACAGAAAGAACACATCTCAACATAATAAAGGCCATAGATGACAAGCCCATAGCTAACATCTACTCACTGGTGAAAGGTTGAAAGCTTTCTCTCTAAGATTAGTAATAAGACTAGAGTGTCCACTCTTAATCAACACAGTACCAGAAGTCTTAGCTAGAGAAATCAAGCAAGAGAAAGAAATAAAAGGTATCAGGATTTGAAAGAATTAAATTTTCTCTATTTTCAGGAAATATGAGTTTATACACAGAAAATTCTAAAGACTCAATCAAAAAACTGTTAGATCTAATTAATTCAGTAAAGTTGCAGGTTACAAAATTAACTTACAAAAGTCAGTGCATTTTTATACACTAACAATGAAATTTCTGAAAAAGAAAAAAATCCATCCCATTTACAATAGGAACAAAAACAATAAAATACTTTAGAATAAATTTAAGGAGATAAAAAATCTCTGTGCTATAAACTATAAGGCATTGAGGAAAAAATCAAAGAAGGCACAAATAAATGAAAAAGTATCCCATATTTATGGATTGGAAGAATTAATATTGTTAAAATTGTTAAAAGCTATCTATAGATTCAATGCAATTCCTATAAAGATTCTAATGGCATTTTTTACAAAAGTAGAAAAAAATATTCCTAAAATGTATATGGAACCACAAAAGACCATTAATAGCCAAGGAAATCCTAAGAAGAACAAAGCAGGAGGTGTCACACTTTCTGATTTCAAGCTACACTATAAAGCTATAGTAATCAAAACAGTATGATACCATCATAAAAACAGACACATAAATCAGAACAGCATCAAGAACCCAGTAATAAACTCACATATACAGTTAATATTTGACAAAGGAGCAAAGAATACTCACTGGAGAAAATACAGTCTCTTCCATAAATGGTGCTGAGACAACTGGATATTCACACATAAAGAAATTTAACTGGACCCAATCTTACATCACACACAAAAATAAACTTGAAATGTATTAAAAATTTAAGACTTGAAACCATGAAACTCCAAGAAGAAAATATAAGAACAAAGTCCTTGACATGGGTCTTCATAGTGACTTTTTGGATATACCACCTAAAGGTCAAGCAATAAAATAAAAAATAAACAAGTGGGACTACACCAAATTAAAAAGATTCTTCACAGCAAGAAAAAACAAAAACAAAACAAAACAAAAAAAAACACATCAACAATGTGAAAAGAAAACCTACGAAATGGGAGATATTCACAAATCATATACCTGATGAAGGGTTAACATCCAAAACATATAAAAAATTCATACAACTTAATAGCCAGAAACCAAATAACCCAATTAAAAAATGGGCAAAAGATTTAAATAGATATCTCTCCAAAGAAGATACACAAAAGTCAAACAGGTACCTGAAAGATGCTCAACATCACTGATCATCAGGGAAATGCAAATTAAACCCACAGTGAGATATCATATAACATCAGTTAGAATGAGCATTATCAAACAGACAAGGGATAACAAATGCTGGTGTGGACATGGGACAAATGGAACCATTGTGCACTGTTGGTGGGATTGTAAATCGGTATAGTTAATATGGGAAACAGTATGGAAGGTCTTCCAATGATTAAAAATAGAACAACCATATGATCCAGCAATTCAACCTCTAGGAATATATCTAAAGGTAAAGAAAATACCAACTCAGAAAGAGATATGCATCCTTATGTTCAGAGCAGCATTATTTACAATAGCAGTAAAGTGTAGTGAAGAAAATGCATGCAGGGTACAGAGAAGAGAGGGCCACTCTATGAAGAGATGGCAAACACCAAAGGAAAAGGTGCCCCTAGTCAGGTGGGGTGGAGAGGGAGCTGAGGTGTGAATCTGGACCTTCAGGACTCCTTCAGGAGTCCCCCAGGTTCTTATGCCAAAGTATTATCTGGGACAGTATTTGGCTATTTTGGTGCTAAGCTTAATATAGTTGTTACACTTCAGGTGTAGCACTGAGCACTGACTGCCACAAAACACATGAAAAACTCATAATAAATATTGAGTATCCAAGTAAATTCAGCCAAGATAGCCAAAGTGACTAATATATATCCCCAAATCATCTATTTTATACAAGATTGATATTTAAAATCAATAAGCCATGTAGTTACTCATCTGCACTCCTTTTATCTTTAATCAGATGCCATCTTTAATCATTATCAAAACATAATCCATTTGAATGAGTGGAGGCTTTAAACTTGTGCAGTACATGAAAAGGATGTGTATTTACCAGAAATACATCTCCCCAGGTGATTTACTTGTACCCATTGGTCTTCATTCACATTTCACAACAAAGAAAATAGACACTTCTATTACCAGAGAAAAGCATTCATTCTACAATTTTCGAGGATTCTATGCTTTCAAAGATAGCTCTAAAAGAGAGCTAATCAGATATAAATTGTTAATTTTCTATTTGATTAGACACATAAGAGTTTTTATCTGCTACAGTCATTTCCATCAATAGATGTATCAGATCACATGTTCTTTGTCACTAGGTTATGCTGTCCCTTTCACAGCCAGGAGCATTTCCATAGATGTTACACCTGCACCAAGAAATAAATGGCCCTATTTTTAGCTTCTGATGCTTTGAGTGAAACCTCACAACAATTAGGCATAATTACTATGTGTAGTGCCTTTGCCATGGTTTTTGTGTGCAGATGAACGGGGAGACCCTGGGCCTTAGATCCCAGGAGACTCGAGACACTGGCCCCCACACCTGTGGCTTTGCCTTGGCGATCACTAGAGAAGGGCCTTCACTTTCCATCCACAGCCCAGAGGAGTACAGTTCAGTCATTACAACCCCAGTTCAAATCAGGTGAAGAAAGAGGAACACATCTATGTGATGACTGTAAAAGCATGACCATAAGTCGAGATGCAACTCCAACAAATCCAGTGGCATACTATGTGTTAGCATTCCTCTTTTGTTGGTTTGTTTTGAAGTTTTTTTGAAATAATTAGAGATACACAAGAAGTTGGAAAAAAAAGTGGAAGGAGGTTCCACATCCCCTATACCAATGTCTCCCTGGTCCTACCACCTTGCATAATTCAAGCACAAAATCAAAACCAGAAAATTGGCCTTGGTACAATCCACAGACCTAATACAGATTTCACTAGCTTTACATGCAATCATTTGTGTGTGTGTGTGTGTGTGTAGTTCTGAGTAATCTTATCACATGTGTAGATCTGTGTAACTACCAGCACAATCCAAATACAGAACTCCCTCATGATCCCTTTGTAACTACACCCACACCCCTTCCCCATTCATAACCCCGGACAACTGCTAATGTGTTCTCCATTTTTAAAAATTCTGTTATTTTTAGGAACGTTATATGATTTTTTGTCTAGTGGCTCTACAAAGTGCTGAGAGTAGGGTATTGAAGTTCCCAGCTACCACTGTGGACTTGTCTATTTTCCCCTTCTGTTCTATTAGTTTGGCTTTGTGCATTTCACGCTCTTTGTTGCATGCACATTTGGTATTGCTATATCATCCCGGTAGGCTGATCTTTTAATTGTTATGTAATGTTCCTCTTTTATTTTTTATTCTTACACCTAATTTATCTTATATAAATATAGTCAAACCTGCTTTTTTAAAACTAATGCCTGCATGATATATTCTCTTTTCCATCATTTTACTTTCAGCCTCTCTATGCTGCTATGTTTGAAGTGAGCTTTTTGTAGAAAGCATGTATTACATTTGGGTTACATTTTTTATCGACTCTGACAAGTCTTGTCTTTTAATTGCTATGTTTTAGACCTTTCACATTTCAAGTAAATGTTGATAGGTTAGAGCTAAAGTCTGCCAATTTATTTCTTGTTTTCTATTTGTTCTGTTTTTTTATTCCTGTCTCCTCTTTTTTGCCTTCTTATGGCTTACTAGAATATCTTTTAGAAGTCTACTTTGATTTATCTATCATGTTTTGATTACCTCAGTATAGTAACTTAGTGTTTTATATATATACTTATTTATATATATTTATTTATAAATATTTATATGTGTAATATATTTATATATGTATATGCATAAAACATACCAGAATCCACTGGCACCATATATCTATTTTGGTCCTTTTAGTCTTCTATCTTTTAAATAGAAGTAGCTTAAAAACTTCCTCTACATTCATTGAGTACCACATCAGATGATGCTATAATTTTTGCTTCAAGCTTCAAATATGATTTTTAAAACTTCATTATATTTACCACTAAGTTAAAACCTCATTATATTTACCATTATATTTACCACAATATCTATTGATCCACCTTAGTGTTCTATAGTTCTATCTCCCCTCATGATGCATCAGTTTTCTCCAGTTATCATTTCCTTTTTGTTTAGAGAACTTCTTTTAGATATTGTTTATGGGTAGTTCTCCTAGGACAAATTCTCTCTCTTTTTTTAATCTTAAGAATACCTTTATTTCCTCTTCATCCCTGAAGGATATTTTTGCTGGATGTAGAATTCACAGGTGACATTTCTTTTCTGTCATCATTTGAAAAATGTGCCACTTCCTTATGTTTTCTGTGGTTTCAAATGAGAAATTTGTTGTCATTCAGATTGTTGTGTTCCTGTATGTAATTTTATCTATGGCTGCTTCTAAGGACTTCTTTTCTTTGTAAAATTTGATCACAATGTTTTTGGTATGGATTTTGTCAGGTTCAACCTATTCATGATTCACTAAGCCTCATGAGTCTGTAGATTTATGCCTTTTGCAAATTTGGGAAAATTTCCAACTACAATATTTTTAAATTTGTTTTCGGCCCCACATTTTCTCATTTCCTCTGGGACTCTAGAGATGCCAATGTTAGATCTTTTGTGATTACCCCACATGGTCCTGTTCCTCGCCCCCCCCAATCTATTTTTTGTTTGTTATCAGATTGGGTATTATCTATCGATCTGTCTTAGTCTTCATCCATTCCTTTTTCTGCCATCTTCAATTTCCCATCTAGTGAGGGTTTTGTTTTGTTCTTTTTAATTTCACTTATTGTCTTTTTCAGTTATATAATTTTCCTTTTTATTATTTTTATGTTTTCTATTTCATTGCTGAGATTTTCTATTTTTTCATTTGTTTCAAGTCTGAGTGTAATTACTCACTGAAACATTTTAAGACTGACACTTTAAAATCATTGTCAGATAATTCCAATATCTGATTCTTGTACTGGCATCTGTTGACTATTTATTTTTTCATTCAAGCTGTGATTTTCCAGGTTTCTGATATGACAAATGATTTTCAGTTGTATATTGGACATTTTGGATATTATGTTGTGAAATTCTGGATTCCATCCTTTCTTTGTTTAAGCAGGTAGTCACCCTGTTTAAGTTTAGCATGCACAGCTGGATGGAGTGGATCTTCTTCAGCTCCCCAGTGAGCTCCACTGACCCTATCCTGCAAAAGTTCCCAGTCGGCCTCACTCTCTGACTCATGACACCTAACTGCAGATGTGTGGGATGTAAATTCAACTTCTCCCTTGGACCCTCCTGACACATTTCCAGGAAATGCAGTGTACCCACTCACTGAGCACACTGACTCCAGAGTGGGGATGGGGGGGGGGGGGGGAAACAGATGGTTGACTTGAGTCACTTATTGCTAGAAGGAGGTATAAAAACCCACAACCCGCCCCCTACCTCACCCCATCACCAAGCCCCATTGACCTAAGGGGTGGAGGGCAAAAAGACTAGCCTTGCATTGTACTACCATGTTTCACCTTGCTGGGACAGGGAGGGATGAGGGCTTTGCTTCCTGCAGGTTCCCACAGAAATCTGGGAGGGATGGAGTAAATGAAATGCTGACTAGTCCTGCCTCACAACCTCATTCATTCTCATTGTTATCATCCCACTAGCATCTGAAGGTGAAAAAGCAAAGTGCCAGTTAGTCCATTTTACACTAGCTCATTCAGTGATATTACTACTGTGTGGGGATGGATTCTCAGCTCCCCACTGAGGCCTTGGAGGGCAAGAAGCAAAGTACTAATTAACCCACCTCACACTGCCTCCCTTACCTCCACTGCTGCTGAGTGAGGGTACAGGTTTAGTTCCCAGTTAGACCTTACTTATACTACCACACTGGGGTGATCTGAGGAAAGATCAAATCTCTGTGGAACCCCATCAACACCATCCAGGCAGAAAACTAGTAGGAGTACGAGTTTCCAAGGGATGGAAGGTCAGCTCAATGATCAGCCCATTGGCACCACCTGGTGGACAATCTGAGTAACGCTGCCTACTTCTGCTGTGTTGGGGGCTTGTAGGACATTCAGCTCCCAGTTCAGCCCCAGTGTGACCATGAGGGTAACAGGGAAAGGCGCTTATTCTGTTGGTGTTTGGCTGGACAAGGGCAAGTATTGTTAAAAACGTTCTCCATTATGTTAGGCCACCCTTTTTTCTGGTCATCTGATGGGGGTAGAGGCTTCGGTTGGAGTTCTTTGTCTGTGGGTGCCTCCAGGTTTCTGCCTTCTCCAGCACTGTGTCTGGTACAGGAAGGAGATAACAAAGAAGGCCAGGAACTCACCACATGTTCTTCCTCAATCCTGAGGTCCAAGACAGTATGCCTTGCTTCTCCACTTTCAAAGTCTTCTCCTGATTTGTTGTGCCACATCCATCCAGGGTGTTTTAGTTGTAAGAGCTAGAAGCTAGGAGGAAAGGGGCTGCTCCATCTTGCCTAGAATTAGAAACCTAGTCCTCATTTGTGAATTCACTCAATCGGGGTAATATACTTCTCAGTGTAGGGAGAAATTTTAAAGACTATAGAGTTAAGTCCTTTCATCACATATATACAAACCGGAAACAATGCAAATTATAAAGTTGGTGTAGGTCAATGAAAGTGCTATTGAAAGGCTGGATAAACATACAGAATTAAAGAACTAAGGTTAGAGGACTGAGAGTATCTTTTAAGGAGGAGGATGAGGAAGAGGGGGACAAAGAAGAGGAGGAAGAGGAAGAGGAAGAAATGAATGTTTTCCTTTCGACATTTATCCTATGTTCCATCTAAAGGGACCTTCCACTTCTCACACATGACAGGAGGAAGAGTAGGAAATAAGGTGCTGGAAGACGATGGTGTCTGATCAAAGACGATCCTTTAATGCCCATGCTACACCCATGCTAGATGGGTTAGGGAATTCTGACTAGTCCCTTACCCTTTCTGGGAGACAGCTTCCTAATCTTCAGAATAAATCCTCATCTGATGGACACATAGGTTTCTGTTTTGTTTTTTGTTTGCTTGTTTTTGTTTGTTCATTTTAAAAGTGCCAATGTATGGATAGCATTAAGATAAACTATAAAGTTGTATGCAGTAAAAAACATAAACCTGGCTATTTTCAATGAATGATAACAAATGTTATGTATGTTAAAATGGCATAGCATCACATGTATGGCGAAACTGAGAAAAGTAGACTTAAGGAGTAGAAAACCTTTTTCTATTTCAGGTCATTCAAAGTTGAAACTCTTTGACCCTAGATCATTATTTCATCAAACACACACACACAAGTATACACACATGCACACACACCCCCATACAGTGTTGCTTTTCACCCTGAAGCCAATACATAACAGAAAGCATGCTTACGTAAGGACAATAAGCACTGAAAAATGGCCTCTGTAAAGCTCCTCAATGATCTATCCAAGTGTGATTCTATTTTTAGATTTCAGGGGAAAATGAATTGTTCAGATGAAAGCATGACTCCTCCACTCTACCCAAGTACCATATTACTTATGGTCAAATAATTTTTAAGGCACCAACTGAGTAGTTTATTTCTATTACTTGGCAGATGGGAAGTGAGAACAGAGTATTTTTATTGTAATTCTTTCTGGAAAGTAATTTGTTACAGGTAATGTATTTTCCACTCACCAGCAGCATACTGGACTTCTTATACGTGCAACGTTGAAGTCACTCAGGCTTGTAAAGTAGGGGGAGGCTGAGGGGTGCAGTAACCCTTACAGGCTTTTCATGGGTCATTTGCTGTTCTACATGAGTCAGTTCAGAAGCAAGAGGTAAATGTGGAGGGATGTGAAGTGATCTGCAAGCCATAGAGAACCTGACAGATGTTATTTATACCATTAATCATTATTACATGTCAAAGGAAGTACCAGGAAACTGTAAACTAGGAATGTAACCCAGTGTCTCCTCAGGGATCCCTAAAACCACCTACAAGACTTGAAACATCTATGGAATTAGAGTCACAGGTCCAGTTGAGACATATATAGTATTCCAGGCAAAGGGTGCCCCCTCCCCAAAGGATAAAGTGTTTGTGTGGAGGAAGCATTCCATGGTCCTAGAAAAGATTTAAACAGCCAAAGGTGCCCTCAAAGGGAGTATGTGTCAGGAAGAATAAACACAGGGCCAGTCACTTCATATCCCAGAGGTTCTAACAACTTCTAGGTTGGAACATTCGTTTCTGCCCTCTCCCAGGGGTACCAAGGGATAATCCATTCCCTTTGAAAAAGACCTTAGCAGGATAAGAATGCATCCTTTTGTCTCACTTCCCAGTGCACACCATTTGTGTAAATAATGGGACAATTATTTACTGAAGGCACATCACTCTATGGCTTCACACTAGGTCAGAGCAGAGGCAGGGTTTGTGCAGAAGTCTTAGACACTTGAACCACTAACCAGGATAGCTTCCTAAGATTTCTGGAGATTGTGGGTGTTTGCATCAGGGTTCTTCTGTCTCTAGGAGGATCTGTGGCATGACACACTCCAGAACATTTCACCTGCTTCCTTTTGTCATAACTGCTTTCATGTAGTGGCCACATGGAGGGCAGAGTCCCCCAAGAGGACCTGCTCAGAATGGTAAATTCTGGAAGCATGACACAGCTACACCTGGATGTGTGGACTCCTGAGACTGGCCTTTGTAAATTTCCTTATTCCTCTACAAAGGCATGACTTCCCCACATTTATTTTAAATTCTTAAATTCACAATATATTGTCTTTGGTATTAAAAATGTGACCTCCATTAACTTTAACTGAAACAGTCCTATCTTAATTCTTTGTATTGTGGTGTAAGACAGTGACTCCCAACATGGGTTCAAATCCTGGCTGTGCATTTGTTAGATGGATAACATCCCCAAATTTCAATTTCCTCATTTGTTTACTGGGGATCATAACTGTATCTTACTTGTTGATTTACTATGAGCGTTAAATCACATAACCCATCCAGAACACATAGCACAATGTCCACCATGGAACAAGTGTTCAAGAAATGTTGACTATTATCACTCACTTCTTTAATTATTGATAGTCCACACCACAACTTGCTTCTTGTGGTTCCTAATGTTCTTATGACCCACAGCCTCTTTCCAAGACTCTTTCTAGAGAATGCTCTCTCTCTCTTACTTGTATTCACTCAGTATTCCTATTCTGATATGAAAATTTCTCTCTTTGATATTTTCCCTTGTCTTCTTAAACCTTGGTCCAAGATTTCCTTGTTTTTTACTTGTTTTAAAAACAAGTCCTTGTTTTTAACACTGTGTTTATTGTCTTTCCTACAACTACCTATCTCTGGGTCCATAAAAAAGTCCTGACCTGGCCCAAGATTTCCCATCCTTCACCCTGATCCTCTCTCTCTCTCTCCTTTGGGCCAAGTACCTCTGTGACTCCCCACCTCAGATCTGGATGCCATTCTCCTTAGAGTGTCTTGGTGCCATGAAATGCCCCATAGGTATGAATGTCCCAGTGCAATGTGCTGCTTGCCAAGAGACCTCGCCCAGCCTCTGCTTCATTTCTTCATTCTGTGCTGGAGGAAAACAAGGCACAGAGAAAAGGCAGACCTGCCCATGACCATACAACTGATAACT
Organism: Neomonachus schauinslandi; assembly: GCF_002201575.2. Lineage (NCBI taxonomy): Eukaryota > Metazoa > Chordata > Mammalia > Carnivora > Phocidae > Neomonachus > Neomonachus schauinslandi. The sequence goes on along the minus strand of NC_058411.1, from coordinate 117,844,654 downwards.
GGTGAGAGGCTAATCAGGGAAAACAGAGAGCACTGGTCTTTAATTCAAAGTAAGATACAAGGGCTGAAGTAAGTTTAACTTTAGTATCAAATCAATATGTTATTAAAGCTTTTATGTTACATTTGGAAACAAGGTAAAGTTTAGACTCTTCTAAGCCATACACTATAGCCCAACACTCCCTTCATCAGAGTTCCTATATGAGAAGGGCATTAGTTTGAAGTACTTCAAAAATCTAAATTGAGTCTACTTAAGTAGACTTCTGCAAGCTTATCATAAAACCCATTTAAAAAACTTTCAACCTAATACAACCTCACTCTAAAATGCCTAATCTTTCTGCAAAGATTTTATTTGGGACAGAAAGATTAAATTTGTGTTGATTTTCCAAACACATATTTGTGATAACCTACATAAACTTCTAAGCTGACTAGACCAACTTGTTACAAAACACAGAAAGAACAAAGTAAGTTAATTATACAAACAAAACATATGATACCCCAACAACTGTCATTAACCAACACAACCCTTGAACAGGGAAGGATTGGAGTCTTTATTGATGATAACGGATACAAGAAAAACTCAAGTAAATCTTTCCTGTATGTTTTGGTGCCAACTGAGGATGATTTGAGCTGATTCCAAGCACCCTGAGGAGAGAATTTATCTCTCTCTTCAGCCTCATTAGATAATATTTAGCACATGCTTCACACATAGCCAGTGCTCAGTAAATATGGGCAACACTTGCATGAAGAAATATTCAGAAAGTCTCAGTCTACTCAAAAGATTAGATTTTCCCTAATCTGTAAAAAGAATAATAATAATTAAGAGACCAATTTCAGTCATTAGTCCGGCATGTCTGGCCACAGCAGAAGAGCCCCAGTGCTCTTGGTCTGTGGTGTGCAGGTTCCCCACAGAGGAATACACCTAGAAAGCCACATAAGAAGTGCTCAGGTGGATGGTTTGGCTGAGATGGGAAACAGACTGGGATGGGGGAAGCAGAGTGGGATGGAGACAGCAGAAGAAGACAGGCAGAGACATCCAAGAGGTGAATGACAGAAGCTCTCATTGGAAGTGGGGCAAGGAAAGGGAGAGGGAGCCCCTGAGATGGACCCTCTGCAGAAGGAGCAGGTCAGGGTAAGGAGAGTAGACTTGGTTTGGGGCATCTTGCCCCGAACTGTGAATCACATCCAAGAAGCCCAGGCAGAGCAAGTTCAGAGGATGTCACCAGAAGACAGTAATAAGAAGAGTAGAGGGCAGAGGGCTCAAGACAAGCCCTGTGCATGCTGTGGCACCCCAGGGCTCCACTCAATCCACTAGTTCCTTGTGTACTCAGTGGCTGTGTTTACCACATCTCCAGCTCCAGCTTTTCCAATAAATATTGACATAAGAAAAGTAAAATTCTGGGATTTAAAAGAATGATAATATTGGTACTGAGAAAATTATGAAGAATAACTGAATTTTGAGAAATACGATGAAATCAATAGATGTATACTCAAGGCACAGCATAACTAAAAAATTGTATTCTCCTTGATTTTTCTAATGTGTTCTTCCTCTCTCACCTTTAAGCTCTTGTTTTTTCCTCCAAAGACCATTAATTACTAAGATCCCTTATCAGGAAGCTATTCTCATTATTTTATTGCTAAGTGATGAGGCCAAAGTCACATAATGAAGGAAGAAATGGCATGATAATATGGAGAAAAGATGACAGAAATTTCCCCAACATCATGTTCGTCAAGAAAAATAAGGATTTAAATTTCTAAAAATGTCCCCAGAACAAAATGCAAATAACCAATCATTTTTCTTTCAGGTCTTTGGTATCTCTTAAAATTTTTCCATGATAAAATAAATTAGAAAAAAAAATCTATTATTAAGTGGTTTGATATAAACAGAATTTGTTATGCTATACAAATAACTCACAAATTCACAGCAAAATCCAAAATCATCTTTCACATACATCTAAACAAAAGTGTCATATCCAGAGGCTTTAGAAGCAATCTATGTGTTGTGGGAAGACAGGAAAACTTTGGATTAACATTGAATCAGGGACACATTCTTCCTAGTTCAGAGAATGATCCAATACTGCTGAAAAAGAATCTCTCCATGATGACTGCACCTTTTCTTCACTGTTATGAGAGTGTCTTAAACATTCATCAAGAGACCAGCAGAATTTGTAATAGAGTGCTGTGCTTTATAATGCTGGGGGTGCTTTATGGATGGGTTGTATTAAAGAATTATAAAGTACTTATTTGATTAATTTGGGTCAGGTTTTCTGCTCAAATCTCAAAATGGCTTTATTGTATTTCATCCATTTTATGGTTGACATGTTTTCAATTTACTTTTTACTATTAAAAAATTGAAATGAGTTTTTGGAAGGAGATGCTCAGTTCTTTCCTCCCTCTCCCTAATGCCACAGGGACAGGTGGTAAGATTCTGAAATTGTACACCAGAAACTCTGTTTTCTTTCAGTCTCTTTCTAAAAGACTTGGATCTCATCTCAGCTAAGGTAAAATGCTATTTTTCATTTTCACAACTATAAATTTGTTAATTCACTTTGATACATATCAACAAATGCTTTCGCTGTGGGAAGGAGAGATAATAGCAAGAAAAAAATTGGAAAAATTACCCTATATCCTGCTTATAACCAATGTTTTTGTTTGTTTGTTTGTTTCCTTTTCTGTAGTTCTATGTTCCCTCCCTCCTTTTCTTTGGATGCTTAGGACTTTTCAGGCTGTCCAATATCATTCAATTTTTCCTTGGCACAACTCACCATTTTATACACATGAGGTTTTCACAATGGGAAAAATCCTGGGCCTCTACAAGCAAGATCAGAATGGAGATGTGATATTTATGAAGAGAGAAGAAAAAATATGTGGAGGAATGATAGACTGAGGTTAAGGAAGAGTAAAGAAAACACTCAAAGAAAACAGAGGGAGAAAGAAAAAGTATGTCCTCCTACAATAAAATAAGTAATTATCTCATGGTATCTTAAACACTATTCCACAAAAAGAAAATAGGTGCTTGTCATATTTACATGCCTAAAAATACACAAAATAGTAGAATCTACATTTTAAGCAAAAATCAGAGTTTGTCATAATTGAGCAGCAAATTGACCTCCTATGGTGTTTTCCTGGGGCAGCTCTCCCCAAGATTAATTCCAACTCATTTTGGAAAAACAGAAGCTGGGCACAGAATTAAGGCATTTATATTCAAGGAACTTCTAAAACACAACATCCATAACATTGCTGGAAAGAAAAATCAAATTGTGACTGTTTTTTGTTTATTTGTTTTGTTTTTTGTAGGGTGGATACAGGCAAATTGAAGACAAGGTACTTTTTTTTTTTATTCTCATGTTAATCCCCATACATTACATCATTAGTTTTAGATGAAGTGTTCCATGATTCATTGTTTGTGCATAACACCCAGTGCTCCATGCAGAATGTGCCCTCCTCAATACCCACCACCAGGCTAACCCATCCTCCCACCCCCCTCCCCTCTAGAACCCTCAGTTTGTTTTTCAGAGTCCATCGTCTCTCATGGTTCGTCTACCCCTCCGATTTCCCCTGCTTCATTCTTCCCCTCCCGCTACCTTCTTCTTTTTTTTTTCTTAACATATATTGCATTATGAAGACAAGGTACTTTTAAACCATTAGAAGAATGAGTAGCCAGATTCAGGCTTCAGTCTATTTATGCTCTTCACATTCTCTCTTAGAGAAGTGAATTCTTGTAACTATCTTATCTTTATTACTTACGGTTTTACCTCTTCACCTAAAATTCTGCTTGTCCTCTAAGGCACTTGCAGTAGTAATATTTAACAGTGCCCTCAAACACTGATCTGAGCTGAATGGTGCCCAGGGCCATCACCAGTCTTGTACACCATTGGAGAGGGAATTATCCTTCCATTCTTAGGGAAAGCAGTGTCTGACTCAGAATGCCCAAGCAAGCAATGCCTATGAATACCACAGAAAGCATCCTCATTGTGAGCAAATCAGACAGCTTTGTGCATCACAGGCAGGAGGGAGCAGTCAGCCCCACACAGTCACCATATTCTTAGAAGATGCCCAGCACATAGGAATACATCTAGAAATGCACCATCATGTTAAAAACTCTGTCTAAAGCCTCCTTCTCAGGATAGAAGATAGAATATGACAAGTTAATTAATGACCCATTACAGGGAAAACTCCATATTAAAGCAGATTTCTTTTTCTATTTTTATCTGACACCTTACGGTAGTTTTATGTAAGTCCTCTCTTAAAGACACATATTCATAACACTGTTAATCTATAAAATATGTTATCTGGCAGTAAAAGCCCAAGAAAGTTCCAGGACTGAGTGCATTAATATATTAATTTATTCACTCATTCAGTTTAGTTTTTTTATTTGTTAGTATTTCCTGAGACTGTGTTTTAGACCCTGTGGGCATAACAGAGAGGAATATAATAAGATCCTGCCCTTCTGGCACTGAAATTCTGCACTAATGAACTAATAAAGACTTACACATATAATGCAGTGATGGAGACTGGGTAAGTGTTGTGAAGAAAACCAGAGCCTTGGAAAGGGACAGAGAGTGACTCATGGTAAGTAAGACCTCCCTGGGGAGATGACTGTGAGCAGAGATCTGACAAAAAGTGCTCAAGTGAGGACCTAAAACAGCGAAACGTGAACCAGGGCGTAACTGCAAATTCATGGGCATTAAGGATTTCACCAGAAGATCACCAGCTTTGAGAAGGGCAAGTACAGGACCAACACTACACTCCTGTGCAAAAGAAAAAGGTGGTTCACTTTTAGACCCCGCACTGTCTTCTCCTAGAGGTCAAGAGTATAATATATTAAATGGAACCAACGAGTCATAGAGAGTTCTAACCATGTACAATCCAAGCCTCTACCTTCCTTGTCACTGGAATAGGTAGGATCAAACTTATCAGGCTACTAAGACTCCCTGTGAAATATTTACTTGTGGTTTCAGAAATCTCAGGAGTCCCTGGGTCTCTTAATGAGGCACTGAATATTAAATTACACTCGAGAGCCCTGGGTCCAATTGAGATTATGAAGTTGATTTCTCATGGCACCATAACTTTTTCCCAATTTTCTGAACAACACAACAATGTTTAAGATTCTTTTCAGCTTATAAAACCAAACCTTTGGTTTTGATTCAGTGCTCTGCCCTACTCAAGAGTGGAACATTGGTTCAAAAGAAGAAGCTGTACCACATTCTCTTCATTTCCTCTCCATCCTTGGACCCCTTCCAAGATGACGTAACTCAATCAGGAAGAAGCTGAAAAATCAGAAGACCCTGAACACCCCTCCACCTTGTGCATGTGTATGCCTCTGTGTGTGTGTGTTTTAGGAGGGGTCAGCGTCAGTAGAAATAGTATGGAAAGCATCTTTAAGAAAAGAATTGGGACAATTAATTACACCATTTACAGAGTCACTGTTAGACCTTCTAGCTTTTCTTACATAAACATAGAGCACATCTTTCAAAGCATCTGAGTTGGTAAACAATAAATTCCTTAGCACCTGCTCCCAACTATTCTGTTTAGACAGCCTTTCAGTTCTCTTTGTGATTAGTATTTGATTGAGTTATACAAAATCCAATTTCTAAGGATACCCTTGGGTTTTACTCTTCTCTCATTTCTGACTCTGGTCCTAGCAAACCCGTGGTGGTAGGAGATTGACTGATAGCCATCAACTGTCTATCTGATGAGATCCGAGTGAACAGGCTCCCTGCAGAGGCTCACCAGCCTGTAACTGGCAGAGCGACTCTGCAACTAAGCAGAAGCTGGTATAACTAAAAATACAATTTGGACAGACCAAAGAGACTCAAGGCACTGCGTTTGTGTGTGTACATTAGTTCTCACACGTGTGCACGTGTGTGCACACACACACACACCTGTCATTCTTTTAGAAGTGTGTTACATCCATTACCACAAATGATTCTTAAGCTCAATCTCTTAAAATAAAAATAAAAGAACTTATTCCTAATATCTTAGTTTTTATTCAATGTTCTGGGCATATTTTTCCAAATCCTTCACAGTTGAACATCTCCATCAAACTTAAAATAAATAAAATTTGTTAATACTATCGTTTGCATTTCATGCCCTACTATAGATATAAGCAGGACTGGTATTAGTCAAATAACAATAAATTCAAAATGAAATAAATGATTAAGATTTCCATATTATATTTAAGTATTTTTCTTTTAATTGATTTTTTATTCTTCCTCTCTTAGAAGGATTTTTAAATTTATCTAGTGATTTTGATTAATGTTATTTTCCAAAATGTATCTTTAACTAAAGAACTGGCTCATAACCATGAATTTTAGGCCTGCCTCTCGGGCACACTGGGTATTACATATCCAGGCCCTGTGCTAGGAAGGACTCTTCCCTAACTGGATCAGCTATGCACAGAATTATATTCATTTAATTTTATCCCAGTTGCCTCTTTGACCTCTGGATTAAGTTTTTTCTTCAGCCTCACCTACAATAATCTAAAAGTACTTTCCTTCAAAGGGCTAGGTAGGAAACAGATGTGATTTCAGGGACAGAAAGGCCATTCCACCTCAAATATTCCTTCCAACAAGCTAGAAGATGCCCCAATTCCCCAGGTAGAATTCCATCTTTTAGCTTATTTCCAACATGAACCATTCAAATACAAATATCCATAGAGGAGATGACACAAATACTGCTGAGTTATTTACAACTGAAAACTTTTTAAGTCTTCTCATTCACTGACATGTTAGTGATAGTGAAGTTATCAGAGCCTTTTTTTAATTTAATTTATTTATTTTTTTCTTATGTTCAGTTAGCCACCATATGGTACATCACTAGTTTTTGATGTAGTGTTCAATGATTCATTAGTTACGTATAACACCCAGTGTATCAGAGCCTTTCTTAATAGTGCATTTTTGGAGACAGAGAAAATACCCCAAAACATGAAGGCAAGTGCTTTGGCCTCCTCTTGACCATTCTTCAACTTAGGGAGAGAGGATTTCTCTCCAAAACTTTAGAGATACTACTTATGCACTTAACTGAATTCTAAGGCCCAAACTGGAAGTCAAAACACCAACTCAATTTTGTGGAACCCAGAAGGAGGAAGAGGAAAAGTTAAAACAGTATTCTTTCTTCCAAAAAAAAGGGAGGGAACAATTTAAAGTAAAGTGACCCAAAATGGCAACAGCACATTAATATGGAGTATCACATTTTTCTGAGCTATTTCTTTGCTCTAATTTGTTTTCCTTTTTCCTTTGAAGTTGGCTCATGAAACTACTTTAATAATTAATAATTTGTGTTCCTTTTCTGCCAGTATTTGAGGGCTATAATGAGGTTCTCAGAAGAATTTATAAATTAGGGGGGGAAAGCCTCCAAATTCCATCCAGATAGCAGCACATACGAGGATGACTAGGGCATGAAAAAAGTATCTATCAGCCTAAACTACCATCAGTACATGAATAGGTCAAGAATTTGTTTTCCAATTAAGCTCTAGAAAGTAACTCTATGCAAAACTGGGCTCACACGAAAGTGTGAGCATCCTAGCAGTCCGATCAGCCACTGCTATTCACATACGTCAAGAAAAAACAAAAAACAAGATCAAAGAGGTGTGGCACCAAAGAAGGTATCCCGAAATAAAAGTGAGAGCAAAGTTATGCATGGGTGGCAAAGCTACCTCTAGAGTGTGACTGTTCCTCAAACTCTCTTAAGACATTTTCACAAGAGCCACTCAGTTCTTTTGGGTTTTCACCCACGGAAGCAACACTCTCATTATGATCTGGCTTCTCAGGGGATTGATTATAGGGAGAGAATGAGCTGGCCATGAGGACCTCTATGCTTAGTCTGCTGACAATTTCTTAAATTAATCGGTTCACAATCTGGTACCTCTTTCAGACTCCTGGGAATTTTTTTTTTTTTTAATCTAGTGTTAAGTTCTCAGGGTGTTCATAATGAACAGGACTGCAGAGTGGAAAGATCCTGGCAACATCCTGCCCAGGCCCAGTACCCTTCCCTGCTTCTCCAGACCCTTATTTGATTTGAGAGGGACAGAGAGACAGACAGAGATGGAGGGAGAGAGAATGGGAGTGCGTCTAAGGAAAATGTGGATGAACCATATGTACTCTGAGCTCACCTTGACCCTCAAACTCAGGTGGATCCTGAGGGAGCACCAGGATTTAGGCTTTGGGGACACTGCTTTTCCAGAGCCCTGGTTGCTAGACTCACAGTGGCAATTCCGAGGCAGGTGGGCACTGGTGTTGCTCTCTGTCCCAGGTGGAACTGTGCCTCACTGAGGCGTCAGATCAAGAACCAGAAGAGCCCAGTGTCTGTAAAATTTCCTCAAGCGCAAACACATGAAATATTAGAGTTCCTAGGAAGAGCAATGCAAGCCTCGGCTTCACAAGCAGAGTGACGTAGCTCCAACAGGACCCTATCCAGAGAACAGGGTCTCCCTGGGAGACTGTGAAGGTCTTTAAGGACAGGCATGGAGACCTCCAGCACCAATCCCCACAAGGCAAGCTCCTTTGTATCCTTGGTAATGAAACCAACACCCTGATCTAACCTTACAGGATGTGGGGTGTAGATGACTGGTCTTATGATATGTTTCAAATGACAAAAATAAAAACATAAAATATTTTACATGGGAAAGTTCTTCTGCCTTCCGGTAATTGCTTCTAAGCCTCTCATTCATTGATCACTGGCTACACTGTCCATTGAAATCTTGTTTTCTGACCTCATCAAGATAAGTGCTGCCTGGCATCACATTTCTAAAATACCCCTTCTGAATTTGCAGAATAAAACAGTGAGATTCACACTCACCCGCTCTTGAGGATTCACACATACGTATTAGAATTTCACTCTGATCTAGTTAAGCACTTTGTCATAGTGTATACTGTATACTCATCCTCTTTGTCCCCATATCACTCCTTTTTAAATTCAGGTTCCAGCTATTTATGTCATTTGCATTTTTGGTGTACTTATTCAAGTTTGTTTTGGAAAGACATAATTGAGTTTTTGATGATCACAAAATCTTAAATTAAATCTTCTCAAACAGTAGACGTGGATCTAGGACCACCCAGAGCAACAACACATGTCCCTTCACAAAAGCTGAGAGCCAATCTCACTGCTTCCTGACCGCTTTCCAAGATAAGGGTAGCAGCCCGTCCTGGTGCCCAGTGCAGGTAGGTCTACCCTACCTCAGACTAACATCTGCTCCTGTAGCTGGCACCCACTGGGCCTGGTTCTTTTTCTTTTCTTTTCCTTTTTTAAGATTTTATTTATTTATTTGTCAGAGAGAGAGAGAGGGAACACAAGCAGGGGGAGCGGCAGGCAGAGGAAGAAGCAGGCTCCCCGCTGAGCAGGGAGCCCAATGCAGGGCTCCATCCCAGGACCCTGGGATCATGACCTGAACCAAAGGCAGATGCTTAACCAGCTGAGCCACAGAGGCACCCCAAACTAGGCCTGGTTCTTCACTCCAGCACCCCACAGCACAAATCGCATTACTCATTCCCTAAGATGCCCTTCAAGCACATATGGAGAAAACTAGCCCTGACCCAACTAGCCATTTTTTTATCATATAGATTAACTTTCTTATCCTTTTCCCTCCATTCTTTTATAACGTTATATGATGATCAATTTTGTGTCAACTTGGCTAGTCTATGATACCTAGATATTTGGTCAAACACCTGTGGCCACGAAAGTATTTTTTTGATATGACACTTAAATCCGTAGACTTTGACTAAGGCAGATTATCCTCCATAATGTGGTGGGCTTCATTTGACGTTGAAGGCTTTATGAGCAAAGACTGATGTCCTCCAAAGAGGAATAAATTCTGCCTCCAGACTGCCTTTGGACTCAAGCTGCAACATCAACTCTTACCTGCATCTCTAGCCTGCTGGCCCACCCTTCAGATTTCAGATTTGCCAGCCTCCAAAATCACATGAGCCAATTGTTTAAAATAAATCTCTATCTATGTATACATCTTATTGGTTCTGTTTCTCTGGAAAATGCCCCAAGACATGGTCTGCAGGCATTTTATCATTCTTGACACCTTCTTAACCCCTCAATGGAACTGAATCCCACCTTGGGAAGAACTCAGTAAGCCTAGAGCCACCCTTCTGCATACCCTAGAGCTTATTCTATGATTGCCTGACCACATTATAGCAACCTTGTCATGTACCTGACCCTGCTTGATGTAATGATCCAAATCTATTTTAGACAAAAAGTCACACATAGGTCAATTTAACCTCACTGTTCAACATGTCTTCTGGCATAGAGGATGCTTTCTTTTCAGACTAAAGTGTCCTGAATTTGTTCTTTTCCTAATTTATAGTGTGGTGGTTAAAAGCAAAACCTTGGTGGTCAAATTGAGTGGAGAACAAACCGTTTACTAGCCAGCTGACCTTTTTAAGCTGCTAACTCACATTTTCTCTATAATTGGACATGGTAAATATTCAAGAAGTGGTCATAATTATTATCATCGTCAACACCGTCTTGACAGGATTCACCGCTTTAGAGCCTGGCGGTGAGGTGCTAAGAGTGCTGAACTCTATGGAGCTCTGTGGAGGAGTCTTCCCTAGGCCAGGCCTAGGAGCATCACATTTTCGTGAACAACTGTCTTGCCTTCTTTGTGCTATTTGCTGGAAATAGAGCCAAATGTGTACTCTTTAGCTTCCAATTGTAGCAGCCATGAATGTATGCATTTAAAAAAATTGACCTTCCCCATTACTTCCTATTACTTTTCTTACCCTTGCTTTCCTTCAGGCATGGTTTCAAATCTCTTACTTTTAAGAATCTTAACTGCTCATTATGTATTTTTGTCAATCTTTTGGAGGCGACTGAAATTAACCAACCAGCCAATGATCAGCATTTCTAATATGAGCCTTCCTTGATCTAATCATCCTGGATTCATTCCTCACTTGGTCCAGAACTTAGACTTTTAAGATGCATGCACCCAGTATGAACTAAGATGAAAGGTTGATATATTTGCTTTCCATTTCCTTTCTCAGGGAGAAAATCAATATAAGTTTCTAAGTGCTTATTTCCCTGCAAAATCAGATTACTAAAAACATAAATTATATCTCAAGTGATATCTGACTCCTCATATGGGAAATGTGAGTATCAGATCCAAGTTGCTACACCTGATCAGTATTGTGATTCCTATTTATTTTGTGTCCATGCCAAGCATATGTAAAGTCAGAACATAAGAAAAACTTAGAAAGTCTTTTTTTCTCAGTTCTCCCAGAGAATGCATTTTTATCTACATTTATGTTTTTAAGTGTCAGGTTATAGGTAATGGTCCAAATTACAAACCAGAAATCATAAGTTTATGTTGGCTGTAATTAGTGTCAGAAATTCCCAGGCCTTGCAACTTGAGAAACCCATTTCCAGTGAAGTAAAAGAATGTTTATTATAAAATCATCACAGCATTTAGAGAAATAACATCAAAACTACTCGCTATCTTCTGTTTTCCCTGAACACTTTCTGATTCCTTACTTTTCTAGAGGAGGCTTACTAAATCATTAACTCTAATATTTACCCTTAAGTTTGTCCTTATAGCATATGATGCTCATATCTAATCCTTGGTTTCTTGTATTTCTCTCTTATGTTGCTCAGGCAATATTGACTCAATTGTAGTATATGAAAGCTTGCTTTCACCTTCGTATTTCCAATTTTCTAGATAAAGTCCTGGGAAATCCTGGAATGAGTGTGTCCGTACTTTTCCCTCTACTCACCTCCAAGACAATTGACCCTTTTTCTTGTTATTTTGAAGAAAAGCACCCAGGTGGGTTTCCATAAGCTTCCTCATTTTTTGCTGGCAGAATGCAGATAGAGTCTTATAATGAAGCAAGAGGAAATATGGGTGTATCTATGAAAAGTTTAAGAGTGACCTAACCTAATGCATGACCAGTTGGTGCTGAGTGCCTTACTAGGTGGCTCCTAACTCCTGCCTAAATGAAGGAGGATAAACTCTATGTTCTAGAGAATTTATTCTTCTGCCCAGAGGAGCCTGAAGCTGCAAGGGGGCTGTGAAGTCTGGGCCCTGGCTTTGCCCCTAACTAGCAGGGTAAGTTGGGGCAGGTCACAGCCCTGTACTTACGTGTAGGTAACATAATGACGGATTGCTAGATCATGAGATAGGAGGATGAAGCACTGGCAGAGCACAGCCCCGGTTGGGGTGGTACCCTTCAGTTCAGGCCCATCGCTGCCCTCTGGATGTACCTATCAGCCTCCGAGGGGACACTGAGAGTTCTGGGACACGGCACGTCGACCCCAGCCCTGGTAAGGAACTCACCTCATGGTTCCAGCAGTATGTGCCACTACCACCTGAACAACGTGGACGGTCACCAACAGCATTGTCCTATCTCCCCCACATGGGCTGCAGGTTCCCTCAGTTCTAGGGATAATTCAGGAGAAGTTTGGGAATCAGGAGTCCAGACTTGGCCTCCACTTCAAAAGAGGTCCCCCCAAGCTAGCGTGCTGAGAGCTGCTCAAAAAAATGCCGTTGGGGCAGTGTGGCTGCTGGCTACCAACACTGGATGTTTCCAGCACATGGTTTCTAGGGACTCTTCTGTAGAGATGCACTCCATTATGAAATAATAAAAATATGAACAGCATATGTAGCTACAACTTCCTCTAGATAGATGAGAATCAATTTCAATTCAATTAAGTTCCCATTTGGAGCTTCAGAGTCCCCATGTCATGGGGTTTCCTGGCTGGAAATGGCCTGTTGCTGGGCCGGATGGAGAGTAAGAGTGGCCGCGTCGGTCTGCCCTTGCTTTACTGTAGCCCGTAACCCAGTTCCCAACCTATGGTAAATGCTTTACGGTGTTTGCAGGATGAATAAATGAATGAGATGGACAACTTTACACTGACCTCTAGACGGACATGGATCATCATGGAAAAGAAGACCTAAGCAAACCCAATCTATGTGAGAAGACATTGCGTCACCCTTGTCTCCTGGAGTCTGAAGACAGCAGGAAACCCAAACATATAATATATTTAGACATGAAATAAAACCCTCTATAGCTTTCTCTACCAGGCATTCCTGACTAAAACAAGTGCAAGGCACTATAAAACTCTATAAAATGATACACCCATGAGTAGTGAATTGGCTGATGGAAAAGATGAGTAGAAATAATGCTGAATGTCTCTGAATAAAGACACAAAAATGGGAAGAGCTCTCTAGAGAGGCATGAAGATTGCTGCTGACATTTTCATAACTGACCTAGAAGGAGGAGGGCACAAATCCATCTCTAAGTTTTCACATGCTATTGAGTTACTGTAGGGAGTAAAGTGTCCAATTAGTGGCAATAACCACAGCAGAACTTTTGAGAATGAGATTTAGAAAAGAGATGCCATGACACTTCAGTATACGCATGTTAAAGTTAACGTTGTTATTTACCAAATGAATAGCTCCAAGCTCTTGTTTTCCAACCCAGGAAAGGGAGCTAAAAATAACCTCAGGATGCCTTCTGAAGACCCTAATGTTTTCTGCAGCCGGAAACAGACACACAAACCTCAGTCCATCCATCAGCATGGAAAACAGAACCAACTAGAAAATATGCACACCCCCACATTGCCAGCCATATTTGGACACTGGGTGATAGTCTGGTGGCCACATGGTAGCAAGAGGGAAATGCTGCTGGAGGCAGTGCAGGTGAGGAGGGAAAAAATGACCAGAGTTATCAAGGAAATTTTCAAGTGTGGGAAGACAACAGCATGAGGACTCTGGTCTCCCAAATTTTCTTTGTGAGGCTTCCTTCCATGCATCTCTTTCTTAGACCCAATTTACTTAAGTTTGCAAACCAAACGGTTTACCAACTGCTCTCCTTTCCTTCACCACCACTTTGCTTAAATGCTGACCCTCATTATCTCTCTGCTGGACTAGGCTCTTCCTGATTTAACTCATCCTCTCTGTGCTTTGGATTTTTACCTAGGGCACATGTCATTTTCCTGTATACAAAAACTTAAATGGTCTCCCATTTCCTACAGGAAACTACAAAAACCTTTGCAGGTAAATTAGTGGGGGGTTCCCCAGAGAAACAGAACCAACAGGAGATTATCTATCCAGAAATCATCTAACTAAATCTATATATCTACATCTATCTATATGTGAATATATTATAAAGAATTAGCTCATGTGATCATGGAGTTGGCAACAAAGAGTTGATGGTGTAGTTCTAGTTGAAATGCCAGCATGATTCAGACCCAAAAAGAGCCAATGTTTCAGTTCAAATCCAAACTCAAGCAGTCAGGCAGGAGGAATTCCCTCTTACAAGAGGGTCAGCTTATTTATTTTATTCAGGACTTCAACTGAGGAGGGTACTCTGCTTTACTCAGTCTACTGATTCAAATGTTAACCTCATCCAAAAACACCCCCTTACAAACACAACCAGAATAATGCTTGACCAAATATCTGGGACCTCATGACCCAGTCAAGTTGATACACAAAATTAACCAACCATCACAGTAAGTTTAATAAGACCCTTTATAATCCGTCCCAAACTTAATGCTCTTATGCAGAACCAGCTACACAGCTCATGGGACCTAGTGAAAATGCAAAATCCCTCTTTCAAAAATTATAAAAAATATCAACATGATGAGAGCAGAGCATTAAACCAAGTGTGGAGCCCTTCCAAGTACAGGGTCCTGGGTGACTGTACAAGTCACAAGCCCTTGAAGCTGGCCTTTTTCTTTGGTCTTCCAAATTCACTGCTCTATGACAAAAATCTGATGAGATTTTAATACAGCATCTTCCCCATGCTTCTGTATTTGTTCTGTTGTCTTCATGGCCCCATACACCTTTCTTCAGCCTGGCCAGGCTCCACAGTCAGCCTTCTTCAGGAAGCCTTAAACACCCCTCTTCTGTAGCTCAGGTCTAAATGAGGCTCCTATTCCTCATTCAGTAGAATGCTGCCCTCCCTTCCTGTCTGTGTCCTGGCATTAACCACACTGATTTCTTCACAGGCTTGTCTACCCACTAACTTGTAAGCTTAGTGAGACCATATGTTATCCATTGGGGTTACCCTAGGATCTGATGGACTGTGAACCTATAGTTGGCATTTAATAAATATGTCCTGCTTTTAAAAATAGCTATCATATAATTTCATAGTAAAGAACCATAATAGCTAGCAGATACTAGGTTCTTTACCATGTGCCAAGACCCTGTTTATTCAAAGCATTTCCCACATAATGAGGCATTTATTCCTCACAACAACTTTACTGGAGCCAACTGTCAGTGCCTCACCCATGTACTGGGTATCTCTCATTTTCTTGGGTGAGGTAATGTCGATGGGTGTGTTTTACACCTTTGTCCACTGTTTCCCATGGAATTATGCTAAAGCCACTCTGAGTGGTAAGTGGATTAAAAATGAGGCTTTTTTTGGCTGGCTTCCCTGCCCTATATCACTGCCCCACTTCTCTGCAAGCATTCAAGGCCCTTCCTAAATAAAACCGATAAAACTTGGATCCTAATCTCACGGTCTGCTTCAGGGAAGTCAAATAAAAACAGCTAATATTATGGTAACTTGAGACACAGAGCCCTTAACTAATCCTCCTATGAGATAACATTAGTGATGAAGGAATATATGCATGAATGATTATTGAATAGAATGGTGAAAGATGAAAGTTTTGATCCAAGTCCATAAAAGCACAATTTGTAAGAGAAAAGTGAATTTGGGTTTGTTTTCTATATTTCTAAAAATACTCGACTATGTGCTAACCCATATATGAGTTTAAAATATATAATTTTTAAAAAAATGATAGACAGTGTTAGGTAATAAACAAGTGAAATTATCTCAAGAGATAATTTAGAATTAAAAAAATAATTATGTTCAAGAATAGTTACAGTAAGTTTATGAAATAACTTAACCAAAATAATAATAATAATAATAGTTATTATTATTATTATTTTGACGGTCAGGTCTTTTTTTATTAATCACTATGTCCTTGAGATTCTTTTTTTTAATTTAGATTAAATTAGCCAAAAATAGTACATCATTAATTTCAGATGTAGTGTTCGCCATTTCATCAGTGTGTTTAACACCCAGTGCTCATCACGTCATGTGCCCTCCTTAATGCCCATCACCCTGTTACCCCATTCCCCCACCCCCTTCCCTCCAGCAACCCTCAGTTTGTTTCCTATAGTTAAGAGTCTCTCATGGTTTGTCTCCCTCTCTGATTTCTTCCCATTCAGTTTTCTCTCCCTTCCCTTATGGTCATGTCAGTCATATACATATGAGTGAAACCATATGATAACTGTCTTTCTCCCAAAATAAATTATTTTATTTATTTATTTATTTATTTGAGAAAGAGAGAGAGAGAGAGAGAATCTTAAGCTGACTCCCTGAGGAGCTCAGAGCCCAATCCGGGCTTGATCCCATGACCCCGAGATCAGGACATGAGCTGAAATCAAGAGTTGGATGTTTAACCAACTGAGCCATGCAGGAGTCCCCAAAATAAATGATTAAAGGAAGGTAAAGATAGCAGGAATAGACTTCGAACTTATCAAGGTCGTTGATAAGAAAGGCTCAAAAATGTATGACTGTTGGCTAAGATATTGGACTGGATCCACCATTTCTCAATAAGCATGGCGGTCCTCATGTTCTCAAAATATGAATGACTGCCACAAAAAAGAAAGATCATCAGCTATTTTGAAAAAGGACACAATGTAAAAATAGAAGATCTTCAACAAGAAGTGAGGATGGGATGTCACTGCAGTTTTCAGGGCATTCTTGCCTTTATATTGTTGAGAATATTCCAGTACTTTCAGCAAAAGTATTTATATTGATAAATAGCAAACTATAAAGTCCATTACAATATCTAAAGCTCTAAAGAACCTACAGCTTCTCAGGGGTGCCTGGGTGGCTCAGTTGGTTAAGCGACTGCCTTCTGCTCAGGTCATGATCCTGGAGTCCCTGGATCGAGTCCCGCATCGGGCTCCCTGCTCGGCAGGGAGTCTGCTTCTCCCTCTGACCCTCCCCCCTCTCATGTGCTTGCTCTCTCTCATTCTCTCTCTCTCAAATAAATAATAAATCTTTAAAAAAAAAAAAGAACCTACAGCTTCTGTTAGAAGGTATGATTAGATGTTGGCAGCTCCAAAACATTTGGATGGTCAAACTCTGGCTTTAACAATTCATTTGATAATAGCTGAATAGCTCATGAAAATATACCACACATCAAAGGATTTTCATAAAGTTAAGATAATATGTTAGCAGTGTTGCTTTATATTGCACTGATAATGCCCCAGGAAAAGTGCTGAAACAGCATGAGTTCCAGCATCATTAGAGTGCTAACACATTTATGCTCCTAGACCGCAGGGTGGTTGTGCCTGGGACACCACTGAGGAGTTGCTGTGAATCACGAACTTGCACAAAGTCTACTTTGCAAAGAATATGTTTAATAAAAACTCTGCCTAGAGTGTTATACTTCTCTACTTAGTGGAAGTTCTTTTATCAATAGTAGCTGCATCTGGGAAAGTGCTGAGGTGGAACCGACTACCTCAGCAAAAGAGGCATAAACTTGATGACCAGGCAGCTCTCTGCAGCTCTCAGGCACCACACGGCTGCATCCTGGAGAGGCGAAGCCTTGTGGACATCCCCTCCTGGGCGAGCCGAGTGCAGGGAGATTAAACCTCTCTGGGTGTGTGGCGGGGAGGCTCTTGCCCCAGCCACATCACTCCCCTTTCTCCTTCATCCCACCGTTGGTTGGCTGACTCGCTACTCTGTTCTCACATGGTTTTAGGTAATACATATTTAGCTTTATCTTTCAGACTAACTTCTATCACTTATTTTGAGTATATTTCACAAGAAACTTATCAATGCCACCTTTTGAAAGAACGAGGTTATAGATGTGTATTTGAGATTTAGAATTCAGTGAAGATTTGAACATTTCAAAGTGCTTTATTAAATGAGTTTATTCATAAAAGTAACTAAATGTTTATAGAACCAACCTCTTATTTACAAAAAAAAAAAAAAAATGTTAGCAGGAAAGGTTTAAGTGCCATGTTCCAAAAGGGAGTGCTCTGACACACCTTGGTACCATTTTTTTCTTTTATCTTTTTGTTGTTTCTCCTTCCATCCTCCCTGCTTGCCTCCTTCTTTCTTTCTTCTCTCTTTCCTCCCTTTCTCCTTCTCCCTTCTCTTCCTCCCTCCGTCCCCTTATTCCTTCCCAATTGTCTCTCAGAGTGATGGAAAGTTATATAACATAAAATATTTACAACCATGACATCCTAATTTTTGTTGTTGTTATTTTTCACTTAATTGATAAAAGTCTGACAGAAAAGAGCAAAATGGGGCAGGTCTTGCATTTTTCATACAGGTTTGCTTCTGCTGCCCTGTAGGATGTCTGGCCCTGTTTATTACACCTGCTGACTGAAAACTTTAATAAGTTTTTCCATGATGAATGTTCTTTCCCATCATTAGAGAATGTATATTTAAAAAGGAGTTCTGTTTCAAACCAAATAATTACCTAGAATGGACATATTATTTTAACTTTTAGTAGGTTACAAATTACTGAATAACTTTTATCTTTACAGAACATCTTTTTTTGTGTCCAATGGGGACTCTACTACTGAGGAAGACGCATTGACTTTATGACATATCAATGTTAGTCAGAAAATGAAAAAACTAAAATTGGAAATGAAATTTTCTCTATTATGTAATGACCACAAGGCTGATAATTTGAGTGAAAAACTTAAAATCAGTAATTAGTTATCATAAATTAAAACAGACACATGGCATAGTTTAAAGGCAAAGGTAAATGTACCCAATACCTATTTTCCCCTGAAAATCTTGGTTGTTAGACAGATTAAGGTGCTGGGCACAGGGCAAACATTAGCCACACAGTTAACTAGACAGGTAGAATGAATGCCAACCACATGGACTAGAGTTGCCAGAAATGCATTCCACACCTGCCCCATTACTCACTAGCTCTGTAAACTCAAGCCAGCCATTCCCTCTCCAAACCTCAGTAGGTGTGTTTGTCTAAGGGGCTAAACTAGAACCGCACAGATATCCTTTTGTGAACTAAGCCTCCACAACTCCAGGCCGATGCTGGTTTTGTTGTTTCTGTTTGTTCTTGGTTTGTGTTTTCTTGGGGGAGGGGTGGGCAATCAGAGAGGTGGAAAACTCTTCTAAAGGAATCAATCGACTATGAGTGCCATACTGTTTCATGTTTGTCAGTGCTATCATTTATGGAGTTTTTGTGACAGATCTTCCAAGTTATTGTTTATTTCAGTCCAGATTTTAGCTACATGGATTAAAACCTATAGTGAGCCATGTTCATTGTATTTGTTCAATGGGTGGGGAATTAGACTAGTCACTTTCAAGTAGCTGAGAAAATTTGACAACATGTAAAACCAGCCACTGATAATTAACTACTGATGCTGAGCATTTTAATACTCCAAGAATTCTAAAAAGGTGTACTTGGATAATTTAAACTGTCTAGATATCATGAGGAAATTCCTATTACCTTAGAACATAGCTAAGCTGTTGATAAGACTTTAAAGCACAAATCTATAATAAAACTTTAGCTTCTTCTTTATTTTCAGGGTTATTTAAGCCTTGTTTTCTTATGCAAGTTCTAAAGCAGGAGTCACACTTCTAGAACCCTTTTTCTTTATACAGAGATTTCTTCTCCACAGAGATTTCAACTCATATTTGTTCTCACAATATTTCCATGGAAAATGAGAAAGTCAAATGAAATTCTTGTCCAAAAGTAGTTACAAAGATTTGGGGACAATTAATTGGAAGAAAAACTAACTGTTTTCATTCTAGGCAAGTAAGAAAGAAATGGTTTCTTTTTTTTTTTTTAAGATTTTATTTATTTACTTGTCAGAGAGAGAGAGAGTGAGCACAAGCAGGGGGAGCAGCAGGCAGAGGGAGAAGCAGGCTCCCCGCTGAGCAAGGACCCCAATGCAGGACTCCATCCCAGGACCCTGGAATCATGACCTGAGCCGAAGACAAACGCTTAGCCGACTGAGGCACCCAGATGTCCCAGGAAATGGTTTCTCGAGAAGCAATAAGGTTACATCTTGAGCCAAGTACAAATCATCTTTTGGCCCTGGCATTGGCCTGCTGGTGTCAGCATAAACAGTGAGATACAATGTCAACCAGGTAGCAAACTTCACAGGAGGAAAGCAAAGAGAATAGGTGAGGGGGATGAGCATTTTGACCTCTAGTGTGAGAAATTATACAAAACCTCTCATTATCATGCACATGATCACATCACTAATAACACAAGGGTTCTAGCCAATGTTGTTTGTCCTAAAGATTCTCATGAACTCCAACATCTTTCAGGGCCCTTCTCCCCTCCCCTACCTTCTCATCTTTCCTTCTTCCTTTTCTCCAGGCATTTTTACTTCCTCCTTCCACTCTTTAACCTTCCTTCCTCCCTCCCTTCCTTCTTTCTCCAGTTTTTTTTTTTCTTTTTTTAAGCACTGGTTAGTTAACAATTACCTCTCAGCAGATACTGAAACTCTAAGACTCTGGCCTTATTCTCCCTGCTTTGTCCCTCTTTCCTATTTTCTTACATATCCTTTGTGTTTCTCTCTTATTCATTTGTTTATCCCTATATTTTCCTTTGTTTTAGACATGAGGGTTTTTTTTTAAGACTTTATTTGTTTATGTGAGAGAGAGAGAGAATGATAGAGAGAGAGAGCATGAGAGGGGGGAGGGTCAGAGGGAGACTCCCCATTGAGCAAGGAGCCCGACACGGGACTCGATCCCTGGACCCCAGGATCACGACCTGAGCCGAAGGCAGTCACTTAACCAACTGAGTCACCCAGGCGTCCCTAGATATGAGTTTTATATCAACATGGGGATTAAGGATGATACAGTTATATGTTCTTAATAGGGAAGGAAAGAACATGGAGAAGGCAAAGGGGAGAAGGAAGGAAGAAGTCAGAATAGAAAATTAAAGGAATTATGGGAATTCACAGAGCTGAATCCCAAAAAAGCAGCATCAAGGATGTGTGGCCCTATCAGGTGTCACTTCCATTCAAAACCTCTGCCTTTAGGCAGTTGTCTCAGTTGGGCTGGTCTGGGAACCTCACAGAATGGAGAGGACAGAACTGAAGTAAATGACCCACAATACTTCAGGGGAAAGGATAAAGAAAGAAGAATCTAATCACAGATTGTTTAATGACCTAATCTTTATGAAAAAGGAATTACAAGGAGTAAAGTTACTTATATGCCCTAGTGGCTACTCTTAGAAGGTACTGATTCTTCCTAGTAGTTCACTGCACATTAATCCATAGCAAACTGGATTAAACAAAATATAATTATAAAAAACTGGAGTTGGAAATGACCCAACAGAACATTCTGTTCCATCCTCCAACCTCTACTTAGATATCTCCCACACTGGCCAAATCAATATGGACTGGCTTCCAGTTCCAAGTATCTCCTTTGACATCCTATCAAGAATTAATCTCCTAGATATGACCTTTCTCCTCTCAGAGACAATGCCCTTTCTGATTTATTGTAGTCTATGTGAGAAAGTATCCAACCGAACTACATTTTAACATTAAAGAAAAATGAGAGGCCAAGGGGATGGACTGCAGAAGGAAGGTTATAATGGGCAATTAAATACATTTTCTTGGTGGCTAGGGTTACCACTGATTTCTATTCTCAGAGGCTATGAAGCTCTAAGCATTCTCTGTTCCTATTACAAGTTTACCATGAGAAAAAGTAACTTAAGCACATTAACTAGTGTATGAGCATGCATTTTTTTCACAAAAAATGAATAAACATGTCATAAAATGAAGCATATTTTATTAAGTATATATAAAGTATACACTGCCTGATTTATTTCCATATTTTAATTCAACTTTTAATTTTTGACAAAAGACTGCCATTTGGTCAATAGGGGTATGATGAAAGGATACTAAACAGAGTCCCCACCACCCCTCACTGCTCACACAGGCCCTTGGTTGGGACTCTGTGCATCACAGAAATTCATGACTCATTTGAAAGAGCCAGCAACTATGCCCATTGCATTCATCGAGGTAATGGGCTAGAGCAAAGGGTCAAATGATAGTGAGATCAGCAAAAATCTTTTCAGATATAATAGTTTCCATGCTTGAGTATCACAAATCTCTCCTATATATTTCTGTGAAATCTTCAGGTAAAAGTATTAAGTGGAACAGTTCCTTGTAATTCAAAAGTTGCTTTTTAGCCTTCTAAGACTATAGTCAACTCAGAAAAGCAAGTGTTTGACTCTAGTTTAGAGTAGGATGACATTAAATTATGATTATTAATTCCCCACCTTTCGTGTCTGAAGCAGCTGAAGGCTTATGTTCTGTACCAAATGTGGCTGACAGTTATCTGGGGGTAGTTCATATGGATATATGCATATCTACTTTAGTCACACGTAATAACAGCAATAGCTTTTCCAATGAAGGCAGAGAAAGAAACTTTAAGATCTTTTCCATATTATTTACACTGCTTTGATAATAGAAAAGTGTAAATTAGTCTAAACTAAGGTGCTTTGTGAATCACAACTATGCATGATCAAAGTAAGAAATCTCATTTTACTTAACCCATTTTAAACATTTCCAATTTTGAGTAAAGTTCATTTCTTTTTTATTGGTTAAAATGGAGCACAGGATTCAGATCTTAACTTTAAGAATTATTAGGTCACACAAGAAATTGGGAGAGAATACATACAATAAAGGGAGACCAAAAGACTAAGGCTGCACAAGAAGGACTTGCTTGCCCCCAAGCTCACATGCATTTCAAATGTTGAGGAACTAATGCCATGATAGTTCCAGCTGAGGGGGAAAAATAGCACAAAGAAATCCATGGCCTATGATTCCTCATTTTATTTTATATTTTTTAATTTTTATTTATTTATTTATTTATTTATTTATTTATTTATTTATTTATTTATTTTAGTTTCAGGGGTAGAATTTAGTGATTCATCAGTTGCATATAACACCCAGTGCTCATTACAACACATACCCTCTCCAATACCCATTACCCAGTTACCCCATTCCCCCTCCTATCTCCCCTCCAGCAACCCTCAATTTGTTTCCTATAGTTAAGAGTCTCTTATGGTTTGCCTCCCTCTCTTTTTTAATCTTATTTTACTTCTTCTTCCCTTCCCCTATGTTCATGTTTTGTTTCTTAAATTCCACATATGAGAGAAATACAGTGTTTGTCTTTCTCTGACTTAATTCATTTAGCATAATACCTTTTAATCCCACAGGATTTCTCATTTTAAAGAGCATCAGTACACTGTATTATTTGACCTTCATAACAACCAGAAGAAGGGCACGAGTATCAGTAACTGTTCTCACATGTGAGGAAACCTAAAGCACAGATTGATTACTGAGTCGCCTCAATTCACTCAGCTGATTAGTGGCAGAGGCAAGCCTAAAATTCCAAGCTGGCCTAGCATTTCCAGCACTATTTTCAATGTGCTCCAAAAGACTGAAATAGTAACAGGAAACACACAAAAAGAAATAGAAGTCAGTTTCTCCTATTTGCATCATGCTAAATACAAAGGCAGTTGTGGTAATCTTGTTGGGTTAGAAAGAGAAGGTCCACTGGAGCTGTATTCCTACAACAGAAGATAATACTTTCTGGCTCTGAGGAAAAAGACTCCAACCTGGAGAGATCATCTGGTTTCCACTCTGACATTTAAAGAGCTTGGAAGTCATCACTCCTGTTTTCACAAGAAAAAAGCTAAACACACTAAAAATCAACAACTCTTCTTAGACACATCCAAGAATTGTGGTCCGAGGGCAAACTGCTGCCTCAGAAACTAGACAGACCAATGGAGAGATAGGGAGAATCACAGCTGTGTGAGAGGAGAAGCTGCTGCTATAGCTAGCAACTGGGTAACTGACCATTTGCTAGAGACTGAGCATAGGCTCCCTTGAGTATTCAAAACTCCTGTGGGTACACTCTTAGGAGGGCTCCCACACTTTTGTAAGTTTTTACCACCAGGAGCCCCGACAGGTTATCAAGGTGAAGACTGCAGAAAAATCCTCCTGTGCTTCCAACAGGAGAAGGGGAAAATAAGCCACTTAGAAATACACTCAAAATGTCCTCTTTCCCTTAATGAAGACCTTCCTCAAGGAAAACTATTTTACTAGAGCCTAACCAATGTGAAGGAAGGGGGAATAACTAAATCCAGCCCCTTTTAGTCTTCCTGCTCATTTAGGAGGAGGAAAAAACAAGAAACGCTTGTGAAAGCCACAGCTACAACAAACAGTAAACACAGACAAACTCCTACCCAGATAAACATAAAACCTCACATTAAAGGCCAATTTATCTTAGGTCTCTTTACCCAGTACATTATGTTTAACTTTCAACAGAAAATTACAAGACATGCTAAAAGGTTAAAAAAAAAAAAAAAAGTACAGGCTGAAGAGACAAAGCAAGCAATAGAACTAGACTCAGATATAGCAGAAATTTTGGAATTATCAGAAAAGGAATATAAAAACAACTATGATTAATAAGGGCTCTAATGGAAAAAGTGGACAACACGCAAAAAAAAAAAAAAGAACAGATGGGTAATGTAAGCAGAGAGACGGACACTCTAAGTAAGAATCAAAAGGAAATACTAGAAACCAAAAACACTGTAACAGAAAGGATGAATGCCTTTGATGGTTCATCAGTAAACCAGACATAGCTGAGGAGAGAATTCGTGAGCTAAAGAAATGTCAAGGAGGAGGAGCAAGATGATGGCAGAGGAGTAGGAGACCTAAATTTCGTCTGGTCCCAGGAATTCAGCTAGATAGGGATCAAACCATTCTGAACACCTACAAACTCAACAGGAGTTCAAAGAAAAGAATAGCAGCAACTCTCTGAACAGAAAAGCAACCACTTTCTGGAAGGTAGGACGTGCGAAGAAGTGAATATGAGGTGATATTTGGGAAGATAGACGGCGGGGGAGGGGGCCTCTGTTGGCCGCTTCCAGCAAGTGATAGAGCAGCGGAGCACAAAATCAGAAATTTTAGAAGTCGGCTCCGCTGAGGGACGTCACTCCAGTGGCTAAGCGGGGGGTGGAACCCTCGCTGGGACAGTGTGGTCTCAGGACCCTCAGGGTCACAGAAAGACCGGGGGTACCTGAGTGTGGCAGAGCTCCCAGGTACTAGAGCAGGGAGCCGGCTGCAGAGACGAAGCCGAGGAGCGGACTCTCAGCTCAGGGTTGCCATAAACCATGATCTGCGGCACAGTCAGGCCCCTGCTCCTCCAGCAGGGACCCAACAAGCGGCAAATCCGGGGAGACTCCCCTTCCTCCCCTGGAAAGAGTGGCGTGGGAGTGCACCACAGGGATCTGCTGGGTTGGAGACTCCACACTGCGTCATGTGCCAGAGATAGAAATGCTCGGTTACAGGCCGGTGAGCACGGAGTGTGGCTGGAGACCGAGGAGACGGGAGTGATTGACTGCTTTTCTCTGAGGGCTCACTGAGGAGTGGAGCCCCGAGTTCTTGGCTCCTCCCGGGCAGAGATTGGGAGGCCACCATTTTCACTCTCATCCTCCAAAGCTGCATGGAAAGCTTGCAGGGAACAAAAGTTCCCAAGAGCAAAACCGGTCAGATTACTTAGCCAGGACGCAGCAAGGGCCGGGCAACTCTGCCTCCAGCAAAGACATTTGAGAATGATTGAAACAGGCCCCTCCCCAGAAGATCCCCAAGAACAGCCAGCCAAGACCAAGTTTACTGATCAATGAGAACGGCAGAATGCCAGCACTAGGGGAACACAGCACATAGAATTAATGGCTTTTTTCCCCCTGATTCTTTAGTCTTTCAAAGTTAATAATTTTCTTTTTCTTTTTTTTTTGACTTTTTCATTTTCCCTTTCTCAACCGATATCTTATCAATCCCTTTTTTAAAAATCTTTTTTATTTTTCAATTTTAGAGTCATATTCTATCCCTTCATAGTGATTAACCTTATTTTTGGTATATATATAAGGTTTGTTCTCTCTTTAAAATTTTGGGATACAGTTTCTTCTAACAGACCAAAATGTAACCTAAATCTCTAGTGTTTTGGCTTTGTTCTAGTCTCCTGCCTGATCACATTCTCTCCCTTTTTTTTTAACTCCTCTTCTTTCTTTTTTCAACCAACTTCTTATATTATAAATTCCTTTTATAAAATCTTTTATACTTTTGATCTTTACAGTCATATTCCATCCCTTCATCGTACTTACCCTTATTTTTATACATATATAAGCTTTTCTTTCTTTAAAATTTTGGGAGGCACTTTCTTCTAAGAGACCAAAATACGCCCAAAATCTAGTGTGTGACACTGATCTATGCACCAGCGAGATCATATCTGATCATATTCATTTTTTTTACTTTTTACTTTTCCTTTTTTTTTCCTTTTTTCTTTCTTTCCCTTTCTTTGCCCCCAGTTTCAGGTCTCTTCTGATTGGTTTACCGTATATTTTTCTAAGGTCATTGTTATCCTGTTAGCATTTTATTCTCTCATTCATCTATTCTCCTCTGGACAAAATGACAAGATGGAAAAAATCACCTCAAAAAAAAAAAAAAAAGAACAGGCAATACCAACTGCCAGGGACCTAATCAATAGGGACATTAGTAAGATGTCGGAACTAGAGTTCAGAATGATGATTATAAAGATACTAGCTGGGCTTGAAAAAGGAATGGAAGATATTAGAGAAACTCTTTCTGGAGAAATAAAAGAACTAAAATCTAACCAAGTCGTAATCAAAAAGGCTATTAATGAAGTGCAATCTAAAATGGAGGCTCTAACTGCTAGAATAAATGAAGCAGAAGAGAAAATTAGTGATATAGAAGACCAAATGATGGAAAATAAAGAAGCTGAGAAAAAGAAAGATAAACAACTACTGGATCACGAGGGCAGAATTCGAGAGATAAGTGATACCATAAGAAGAAACAATATTAGAATAATTGGGATGCAGGAAGAAGAAGAAAGAGAGAGAGGGGCAGAAGGTATACTGGAGCAAACTATAGCAGAGAACTTCTCTAATGTAGGGAAGGAAACAGGCATCAAAATCCAGGAGGCACAAAGAACCCCCCCATCAAATTAGTAAAAATAGGTCAACACCCCGACATCTAAGAGTAAAACTTACGAGTCTCAGAGACAAAGAGAAAATCCTGAAACCAGCTCGGGAGAAGAGATCTGTAACCCAAAATGGTAGAAACATTAGACTGGCAACGGACCAATCCACAGAGACCTGGCAGGCCAGAAAGGACTGGCAGGATATATTCAGAGCACTAAATGAGAAAAATATGCAGCCAAGAATACTCTATCCAGCTAGGCTGTCATTGAAAATAGAGATAAAAAGCTTCCAGGAAAAACAAAAACTAAAGGAATTTGCAAACACAAAACCAGCCCTACAGGAAATCTTGAAAGGGGTCCTCTAAGCAAAGAGAGAGCCTAAAAGCAACACAGACCAGAAAGGAACACAGACAATATACGGTAACAGTCACCTTACAGGCAATACAATGGCACTAAATTCCTATCTTTCAATAGTTACCCTGAATGTAAATGGGCTCAATGCCCCAATCAAAAGACACAGGCTATCAGACTGGATTAAAAAACAAGACCCATCGATATGCTGTCTGCAAGAGACTCATTTTCGACCCAAAGACAGCCCCAGATTGAAAGTGAGGGGGTGGAAAACCATTTTCCATGCTAATGGACACCAAATAAAGCTGGGGTGGCAATCCTTATATCAGACAAATTAGATTTTAAACCAAAGACTGTAATAAGAGATGAGGAAGGATACTATATCCTACTTAAAGGGTCTATCCAACAAGAAGGTCTAACAATTGTAAATAACTATGCCCCTAACATGGGAACAGCCAATTATATAAGGCAATTAATAACAAAAGCAAAGAAACACATTGACCACAATACATTAATAGTGGGGGATTTTAACACCCCCCTCACTGAAATGGACAGATCATCTAAGCAAAAGATCAACAAGGAAATAAAGACTTTAGATGACACACTGGTCCAAATGGACTTCACAGACATATTCAGAACATTCCATTCCAAAGCAACAGAATACACATTCTTCTCTAGTGCCCATGGAACATTCTCCAGAATAGATAACATCCCAGGTCACAAATCAGGTCTCAACTGGTACCAAAAGATTGGGATCATTCCCTGCCTATTTTCAGACCACAATGCTTTGAAAGTAGAACTCAATCAGAAGAGGAAAGTCGGAAAGAACTCAAATACATGGAGGCTAAAGAGCATCCTACTAAAGAACGAATGGGTAAACCAGGAAATTAAAGAAGAATTAAAAAAATTCATGGAAACCAATGGAAATGAAAACACAACTGTTCAAAATCTTTGGGATGCAGCAAAGGCAGTCCTAAGAGGAAAGTATATAGCAATACAAGCTTTTCTCAAGAAACAAGAAAGGTCTCAAATACACAACCTAACCCTACACTTAAAGGAGCTGGAGAAAGAAGAGCAAATAAAGCCTAAACCCAGCAGGAGAAGAGAAATACTAAAGATCAGAGCAGAAATCAATGAAATAGAAACTAAAAGAACAGTAGAACAGATCAACGAAACTAGGAGCTGGTTCTTTGAAAGAACTACCAAGATTGATAAACCCCTGGCCAAACTTATCAAAAAGAAAAGAGAAATGACCCAAATAAATAAAATCATGAATGAAAGAGGAGCGATCACAACCAACACCAAAGAAATACAAACAATTATAAGAACATATTATGAGCAACTCTATGCCAGCAAATTAGATAATCTGGAAGAAATGGATGCATTCCTAGAGATGTATCAACTACCAAAACTGAACCAGGAAGAAACAGAAAACCTGAACAGACCTATAACCACTAAGGAAATTGAAGCAGTAATCAAAAATCTCCCCAAAAACAAGAGCCCAGGCCAGATGGCTTCCCAGGGGAATTCTACCAAACATTTCAAGAAGAATTAATATTTATTTTTCTGAAACTGTTCCAAAAAATAGAAATGGAAGGAAAACTTCCAAACTCGTTTTATGAGGCCACCATTACCTTGATCCCAAAACCAAACAAAGACCCCATCAAAAAGGAGAATTACAAACCAATATTCTTGATGAAAATGGACGCAAAAATTCTCACCAAAATACTAGCCAATAGGATCCAACAGTACATTAAAAGGACTATTCACCATGACCAAGTGGGATTTATCCCTGGGCTGCAAGGTTGGTTCAGCATCCACAAATCAATCAATGTGATACAATACATTAATAAAAGAAAGAACAAGAACCATATGATCCTCTCAATAGATGCAGAAAAAGCATTTGACAAAGTACAGCATCCTTTCTTGATCAAAACTCTTCAGAGTATAGGGATAGAGGGTACATACCTCAATATCATAAAAGCCATCTATGAAAAACCCACAGTGAATATCATTCTCAATGTGGAAAAACTGAGCTTTCCCCCTAAGGTCAGGAACATGGCAGGGATGTCCACTATCACTACTGCTATTCAACATAGTATTAGAAGTCCTAGGCACAGATATCAGATAACAAAAAGAAATCAAAGACATCCAAATCAGCAAAGAAGAAGTCAAACTCTCACTCTTTGCTGATGATATGATACTTTATGTGGAAAACCCAAAAGACTCCGCCCCAAAACTGCTAGAACTCATACAGGAATTCAGTCAAGTGGTAGGATATAAAATTAATGCACAGAAATCAGTGGCATTCCTATACACCAACAACAAGACAGAAGAAAGAGAAATTAAGGAGTCGATCCCATTTACAATTGCATCCAAAACCATAAGATACCTAGGAATAAATCTAACCAAAGAGACAAAGGATCTCTACTCAGAAAACTATAAAACACTCATGAAAGAAATTGAGGAAGACACAAAGAAATGGAAAAATGGCCCATGCTCATGGATTGGAAGAACAAATATTGTGAAGATGTCAATGCTACCTTGAGCAATCTACACATTCAATGCAATCCCCATGAAAATACTGTCAAGTTTTTTCAAAGAAATGGAACAAGTAATCCTAAAATTTGTATGGAACCAGAAAGGACCCCAAAAACCCAGAGGAAAGTTGAAAAAGAAAAGCAAAGTGGGTGGAATCCCAATTCCGGACTTCCAGCTCTATTACAAAGCTGTAATCATCAAGACAGTATGGTACTGGCACAAAAACAGACACACAGATCAATGGAACAGAATAGAGAGCCCAGAAATGGACCCTCAACTCTATGGTCAACTCATCTTTGACAAAGCAGGAAAGAATGTCCAATGGAACAAAGACAGTCTCTTCAACAAATGGTGTTGGGACAATTGGACAGCCACATGCAGAAGAATGACACTGGACCATTTCCTTACACCACACACACAAAAATAGACTCAAAATGGTTGAAAGACCTCAATGTGAGACAGCAGTCCCTCAAAATCCTAGAGGAGAACACAGGCAGCAACCTCTTCGACCTCAGCCACAGGAACTTCTTCCTAGAAACACTGCCAAAGGCAAGGGAAGCAAGGGCAAAAAAAACTATTGGGACTTCATCAAGATAAAAAGCTTTTGCACAGCAAAAGAAACAGTCAACAAAACCAAAAGACAACCAACAGAATGGGAGAAAATATTTGCAAATGACATATCAGATAAAGGGCTGGTATCCAAAATCTATAAAGAACTTATGAAACTCAACACCCAAAGAACAAATGATCCAATCAAGAAATGGGCAGAAGACATGAACAGACATTTTCCCAAAGAAGACAGCCAAATGGCCAACAGACACATGAAAAAGTGCTCAACATCAGTCAGCATCAGGGAAATCCAAATCAAAACCTCAATGAGATACCACCTCACACCAGTCAGAATGGCTAAAATTAACAAGTCAGGAAATGACAGATGTTGGCGGGGATGCGGAGAAAGGGGAACCCTCCTACACTGTTGGTGGGAATGCAAGCTGGTGGAGCCACTCTGGAAAACTGTATGGAGGTTCCTCAAAAAGTTGAAAATAGAGCTACCATACGACCCAGCAATTGCAGTACTGGGTATTTACCCCAAAGATACAAATGTAAGGATCCGAAAGGGTATGTACACCCCGATGTTTATAGCAGCAATGTCCACAATAGCCAAACTGTGGAAAGAGCCAAGATGTCCATCGACAGATGAATGGATAAAGAAGATGTGGTATATATATATATATATATATATATATATATATATACACACATACACACACACACACACACACACACACTGGAATATTATGCAGCCATCAAAAGGAATAAAATCTTGCCATCTGCAATGACTTAGATGGAACTGGAGAGTATTATGCTGAGCGAAATAAGTCAATCAGAGAAAGACATGTATCATATGACCTCACTGATACAAGGAATTCTTAATCTCAGGAAACAAACTGAGGGTTGTTAGAATGGTGGTGGGTGGGAGGGATGTGGTGGCTGGGTGATAGACATTGGGGAGGGTATGTGCTATGGTGAGTGCTGTGAATTTTGTAAGACTATTGAATCACAGACCTGTACCTCTGAAACAAATAATACATTATGTTAAAAAAAAAGAAGAAGAAGATAGCAGTAAGGGAAAAATGAACCGGGGGGAAATTGGAAGGGGAGATGAACCACAAGAGACTATGGACTCTGAAAAACAAACTGAGGGTTCTAGAGTGGAGGGGCGGTGGCGGGATGGGTTAGCCTGGTTTGGGGTATTAAAGAGGGCATGTATTGAATGGAGCACTGTGTGTTATATGCAAACAATGAATCATGGAACATACATCAAAAACTAATGATGTAATGTATGGTGATTAACATAACATAATAAAATTTTTAAAAAAAGAAATTTCAATAGAGATGTCCCAAGCTGGAAAGCTAAGAGAAATGAAAGAATGAAAGAAACAGGCAGAACACCTAAGGGCTGTGAGACAATTACAGAAGGTATGACATACATGTAGTGGAAATATCAGGAGAAGAAAGGAAGAGACATAAATATTTAAGGTAATAATGTTGAGAATTTTCCAAAATTGATGACAGACACCAACCACATACATAAGAAGCTCCGAGACAACAAACAGAATAAATAGGAAAAAAAAAATATACTTAGGGTGGTCATATTCAATCTGCAAAAAAAAAAAAAGACAACAAGAAGATCTTGAAAAAAGCCAGAAAAATAACCTACAGAGGAATAAAGCTAAGAACTATATCAGATTTCCCTTCAGGAACCATAAAAACAAGACTAGAATAGAATTAAATATTTATATTATTGAAAGAAGTAAACCACTAACTTAGAATTCTGTATCCAGTGAAAGTATCTTTCAAAATAAAAGAAAAACAGACTTTCTCAGCCAAACATAAGTGGCTAGAATTTGTTATCAGTAGACCTGCTTTACAAGGACTGTTGGAAGTTCGTCAGAAAGAAGAACATTGATATAGGTAAGAAACATGTATCTACACAAAGAATAAGTGATGGTAGGATAAAATCTTGTATTTTTCTATTCTTAATTGATTTAACAGATAACTGTTCAATGTAATCATAGCAGCAATAGAATTGGAGATTACAGCTTATCAATAAATGAAATAAAACCTCCTGGGTATTCTTCCTGGATCCTGGAAACCTAAAATAGTGAAGAGCTTGACATGGAGACAGAAAATCCAAGGAACCCCATCTTCAGTCACTGAAAGGCAATTTGTCTTTTTATGGTGCTTATGTAAACTCTCAATAGCTTTTGCTTTCCTGGTAGGTTTAAGTAAGAAAGTAAGAAGTAAATTCTACAGGGATAACCACAAAACAGAACAAAAAAAAACAAAATGCAATGGTGTTTGAGTTTATATTATTTCTCCTCAAAGTGAAAATTTTATACTATTTGAGCTCTCTTCCCACATGAAACTTCTAGGAAGCTAAATTATTGACATCCCTCAATCCTTAAACTCCTTTCCACATACACATACATGTGGATAGAGTAAATGGTACTTTCTTCAGCACTCTGCTATGGGCTCATTCATGTCTATCATGCCTAGTATGACCTCATCTACTGAATTAGAATGGACCTGCAAAGCTGCACATATGTACATGTTCTCACCTTGGCCCTGGATCAACAATTACCTGAGTCTACACAGGGCAAGGCTCTAAATCTGAGTCTCATCTCTCCAGTGGCCAGAGACCAATGCTGCTTTGTGACAATTCAGCCCTTTCATCACACTGGGCATGAACCTTACAGAAGGTACTGTAGAATTCAGAGTAAAATCAAGAGGACCTGAACACCACTGATGGTGGGAGACAAAGATGTCAAAATGCTCTCAAGAAAAGCATGTACATGGAATATCTGAGTTCTGTTGGACTAGAGCTGACAATGTGATATTGCACCCCAGAAACTGGCCAACATATAATGAATTTGAGAGAATGTTGACATAAGTGATAAAATCAAATTTGGAGGATAAAAAAAGAGATGACACAAGAAAACATATGCTTAAAACACATTTATAGCCAAACCCACACACATTTTAAAGAATCCTTGTAATGTATAAGGCTTTTCTGGAAGTAAGTGGCCTTGCAGTTTTCAGATCCCCATAGATTCTTTAGAGTGTTACCTGCATGGGAAGTATAATTCTAAAAATTCAATTATTTTTAAGCACCAGGTTGGAGAAAATGTTTCTGAAGAAATATATTATCCTACTTAAATAGGATAAATAATGGTCTATTTTAAAAATTGTGTTTCTTTATTACTATTTAAACAATGTGATTTTCCTCTGAATTCCTTGGAAATAAACACTATCTGCATATGCTTAAAAAATCACACTACTGAACTTCTGCTTGAGAATGAAGAGTTTTGTAAAGAAGCAAAGTCTATACAGCATGATCTCAGTGACTATCTTCTCAACCCCTGAGCATGGGGTAAGTCTCCCCTCCTTGCTGAGAATGACCTGTCTCCTGCATTTCCACTTGGACCTAGCTGTCTAGCACTCTCTCTCTTTCTCTCTCTCTCTCTCTCTGGCACTTCTCAAATCCTGCAAAGAAGTAAGAACTCAGATAAAATGGGAAATAGAGAGCACATGCATGTCAGCCTATACCCACTTTCATCCTGGGATGCTCCACCACCCCCGCAGCCCCCCACTGTCCCATCCCCTCTCTGCCCAGGGTTTCAAGGGTATGCAGAAAGTCTGGTCTGTTCCCTTGGGCTGCAAAAAAAGACTGAAATATCTCCCCCAACTCCCAGTGCAAACATTTTTCAAGTCACTGACCTGGTAAATTATAACAACCCTAGCTAAATAAAATTGGTCTTACACATAAGCAGCTTGAGGACCAAACAACAATGTTCTTCTCATATTTATATCTCCATATCCACCGTTTCTCCTGTCAGGTTCAGGGATTTGATCAAGGTAGGTGCCATTAAGTGCTTTGATTTTTCTATTGAATCTCAGGTCATATGGCATTTCAGTTCACCCCACCCCCCTCATCACTTCAGAGCTGATAGAGTCCCAGCTCACCAGCTAAGCCAGCCTCTATGAATCACACCCAGCAAAGGGGATGGGGATGAAACAGCCCCCGTGCAATATGCAGAAAAGACAAATGCAAAGCAGGCTGCCAGGTTAGCCTCTCTGCTGCCAAAGAAATGTCAACTGATTACACCCCAGAAGGAAAAGGGGACAGATGGATTGATGTGACTAATGTCATTAGCTTATTTGCCTCTGGGAATTAGAAACAGAGAGAAAACACAAGAGTATTTACCCATATGCTTCATGAAGGTAAGGGCTGGGAATATTTTGGCTTGTTTCTTGGTAAAAGAAGCATTCAGTTTCTATTACATATTCTTCCATTTCTTTTGTAACCTGGCTATGAATGCCAGAGTGAAATCTATTAGAATTCAATTGATTGCTGTGTGATCACACTCAGGGAATCACAATTATAATACATTTATAGGGGACTGTTCTCTGAACATAAAAACATAGTGACAAGGGACCCACAACAAGAAAAAGAAGAGAGTATTGTTCTTTAAATGATGAAAATTAAATAGGGAAAAATAAAATAGGGGGAAATGAAAAATATGTCCAAGAGAGGAGGTGAAATAGAAGGAGAATAAAGAGAGAAGGGAGGAGAAAGTTGAGGAGAGGGCCTAATGGGACATAAAAGATATTTATGGTGCTAATCCTCCCTCTTTCAACCTCATTTATGCCTTTCTCCTATATCTCCCCAAAGGTTTCTGCTTAGCTTGTGTTCAGCAGATGCATGTTTATTCTCCCTACGCTCAGCTGTCAGAAACTTCATCTGTTAAAATGTTAGTTATGAGGACTAAAAGAAAGCTGATATAGTAAATTTGATTCAACAACTACCACCAGAACAACAATAAAACATTTTATTTTTGAGTGAGCTGTATTGAACCTCCATAAGAGTAACATAATTGCTAAATTTAGATTAAATAACCAAACTTTAATAAAGCTAAGAAAAAAATGTCACTCTTTATACAGTATGGTAAGTTTTGAGTTTACACTAGGCTAATATATCAAAATGGTAGGAAAAGGAAAAACAAACTCAGAAGCCAACTGAGAGGCAGGAATATAAATATTCAGAGGAACATTTGTCAGGGTTTAAAAATAAACTTCCAGGGGTGTCTGGGTAGCTCAGTCAGTTAAGTGGCCGACTCTCGATTTCAGTTCAGGTCACCATCTCAGGGATTGAGCCCCGTGTCAGGCTCCTTGCTCAGCAGGGGGTATGCTTGAGAGTCTCTCTTTCTGCCCCTCCCCCACTCTCTCAAATAAATAAATAAGTCTTTAAAAAAAAATAAAAATAACCTTCCAGAGCTAGGAATAAATAGTGCCTAACCCACCATAACAAGATTAATGGAGCATGAGGTGAAGTACTCATAAGGTTTTGCCTTGATAATGGGGAATGATTAAACCCAGACTGAGCAATGCTCCAGTCCTGCCTAATCAATATTAAAAGCAACACTCAAAAGGATAAAACTATTTCCAAGGAACTTTACTGTGTCCCAGGGCAAAGCACAAGAATATTTATAGGAAGACAAAAATATTGAACACTCAGGAAGTTAAAATTCACAGTGCCTGGAATCCAAATAGCAATTACCAGGCATCCAAAGAAGCATAAAAATGCAACCCATAATGAGGACATATATCGATGAATCAAAATGAAATCGACCCAGAACGTACAAAAATGTTAGGATTAACATTTAAAAAAATTATTATAACTCTATTGTGTATATTTAAAAAGTTAACTAGAAGCATGAAGGATGTAACAAAGATTGAACTTCTAAGATGAAAACTACAATATCTGAGATGAAAAATATATGAATGGGAATAAGCACAGACTAGATCTTGCTAGAAAATGTTAGTGAAATTGAGGACACAGCAAGAGACACTACACAAAATAAAAGAGAAAAGGAGAGGAAAAATGAAGAGAGTATAACTGACACCTCTGAACTGAATGAAAATGAAAATATAGCAAAATTGTGGGGGCCACTAATGAAGTACTTGAGAAAATTTGTAACACTGAATTTCCACTTCTACAAAAGAAATCTTCAAATCAATGACCTTAGCTTCCACCTTACAAAACTAAAAAGAGATCAAATTAAATCCAAATTAAGCAGAAAAAAGAAAATAATAAGGGTCAGATTAGAAATCTGACAAAAACAATACAGAAAAATCAATGAAACTGAGAGTTGATTCCTTATGAAGATTGATAAACCTTTACCAAATGAATAAGGAAAAAAGAAAAAAAGCAGAGAAAACAAAGATGATCAATTTCAGGAATGAGAGAGGTAAAATCACTTCAGGGTCTATATATGTTAAAAAAGAAAACAAAGGACTGTGATGAACAACTTTATGTTAATACATTGTACAACTCAGATGAAATGGGCAAATTCTTCAAATACACAGACTACCAAAGCTCACCCAAGAAACAACAGATAACATGAATAACCCTGTATCTATTAAGGAAATTAAAATTTTAGTTTTAAAATTTGCCACAAAGATTCCTTCAATGGTGAGCTCTACCAAACATATAAGGAAGGATAAATATCAATATGCAAACTCTTCCAGAAAACTGACATGTAGGGAACATCCCCAGCTTATTCCTTGAGGTTAAAATTACTGTAATACCCACATCTGACAGAGAAATCACAAGAAAAAAAAAAAAACCCTAGATAGCAATATCTGTCTTGAACATTCATGTAAAAAATTTTAAATTTCTAGCAAATCATATCTAACTATATGTAAAAAGAATAATATACCTTGACCACGTTGAGTGCATACCAGCAATTCAAAGTCGGCATAACTTAAAAAAAAATCAATATAATTCAGCATATTAACAAAAAGAAAAACATATTATCATTCCCGTAGGTTTAGAGGGAAAATTTTTTGACTAAATTTAACACCCATTCCTCACTGAAAAATCCATCAGACTAGGAAGAGAAGGGAGCTTCTTTATCTTGATAAAGAACATCTTATGAAACATCATAATTAATGGTAAAAAGATTGACTGTTTTCCTTCTAAATTCAGGAGAAAGGATATTGTTCTTGCCATTTCTATTCAACATTGAATCATAAATGTAGCCAGTGTTAACAAGACAAGAAACAGAAATAAAAACATCCAGATTGGAAAGGACAAGATAACACTGTTTTTATTCACAGATGACATATTTTCTATGTCAAAATCCAAAGGGACCTACAAAAAATGCTACTAGAACAAATAAATGAGTTTATCAAGACTGCAGGATACAAGATCACTATACAAAAACCAATTTTTATTTTGATGTACTAGTAACAATCAATAGAAGTTCCAGTTAAAGAAACTCATTAATGATAGCATCCAAAAATAAGAAATAGAGATGAATATGATAAAAGGCGTAAAAGACTTGTACAATAGAAACTATCAAACATTGCTGAGAGAAACTTAAAAACACCTAAATAAGTGGATAGATAAGACAAGCTTATGAGTTGGAAAACTCAGTATTGCCAAGATGTCAATTCTCTCCAAAATGATCTATATATTCAAAGCACTTGGATCAAAATCTCAGTATTTTCATAGAAAGTGACAAATGTATTATAAAATTCATATGGAAATGCGAAGACCCTAGCATAGCCAAAACAACCTTTAAAAGAGGACATATTCATAGGACTAATACCACCTTATTTCAAGAATTATTATAAGCTACAGTAATTGTCATGGTATGGATTGGCACAAAGATAAACAGATCAATGAAACAAAACAGTGTCCAGAAATAGACCCAAACATTTATGAACAACTAATTTCAACAAAGCCTCAAGATAATTCAGTGGAGAATTCTCGGAACTTTTCAATAAACATTATATATATATCCATAGACAAAAAGAAAAATCCATATGCAAAAAAAGAACTTCAACCCATACCTGGTACTATATACAAAAACTAAGTGAAAATGGATCATAGACTTCAATGTAAACCTAAAACTATAGACTTCCAGAAGCAAACATACGAAGAAACTTCTGTGACCCTAGGTTAGGAAAAGATTTCTTAGACTCAAAACTAAAAGCATAATCCATATAAGAAAAAAAAATGAGAAATAGCATTTCACCAAAGTGAAAAACTTTTGCTTTTTTGAAAGATATTATTGGACTATTAAGAAGATGAAAAGGATAGTAGAAAAGCCACAGATTTGGAGAAAATACTTGCAAAGTGTATAATCTGAAAAGGAACTTATATCATCATATATAAGGAACTCTCAAAACTCAACAATAAGAAAAAAAGATAAGATAATGGGCAAAGATTTGAACAGATGCTTCACCAAAGAAGAAGGTATGCAGGTTTCCCCTGCTATATAAAATTAGAGGGTTCTTATGAAAGCTTTTCTAAGCCCAAATGGCCTTAAGCAAGGAAGCAATTACTACTAATTTATATGAAAAAATTTTTGAGCATTCTCAGACCCCAAAAATAACCTGTTTAGGTTTTTCTGATACCTTACGACACATCTTGCCAATGTTTGCATAAAATAAATCAAGATAAACCAGAGATGCTCACTGACACAGTTCAAAGCTTTGGTGACTTGATGCTGAGTACAAAAAAAAAAAGATTCTTTAAGCCAGTATTTACTAAATTAAATCTATGTCTACAGATCTCCACATGAAAATAAAAGGGATTCTCAGTCTCTCACCTACTCTCCTATACCTTCAGTGAGTCTTCCAGGAGGGGAGGTGGGGTGAAAGTTCTAAAGGGAATGAGGATTTGTATTTGAGAAGCAGTGTTTAGGCTTCAACTTTGTGTGGACAATATTGGAACATGTTGGAAATGCCAAGGAAGATGGGAATGTGGTTTCCATCCTAGAAGCACTCATAAAATCAAGGAGACAGAAGCACAGAAATGCATGATTATACATATATGACAAATGTTTTAACAGAAATGTTCCAGATGCTATGGGATCGTTAGAGAAAGTATCTGTGGCAGACAGAGAGGCTCCATGGAGGAGGAGACATTTGCAATGAAAATTGTGGATGACATGTGTGCTTCCAGCAAATATTTTGTAAAAAAAAAAAATTATGAGATATGACTTGTATTAAAGGAATATGATATTGTCAGCATAGAAGATGAATGGCAAGGTCAGAAGCAGGGAAACCAGTTGGGAAATAACCTCAAAAATCCAGGTAAGATCACTGATATGAGGAATTCTTAATCTCAGGAAACAAATTGAGGGTTGCTGGAGTGGTGGGGGGTGGGAGGGATGGGGTGGCTGGGTGATAGACATTGGGGAGGGTATGTGCTATGGTGAGCGCTGTGATTTGTGCAAGACTGTTGAATCTCAGATCTCTACCTCTGAAACAAATAATACATGTTAAAAAAAAGAAGAAGAAGAAGAAGATAGCAGGAGGGGAAGAATGAAGGGGGGGAAATCGGAGGGCGAGACGAACCATGAGAGATGATGGACTCTGAAAAACAAACTGAGGGTTCTAGAGGGGAGGGGGGTGAGAGGATGGGTTGGCCTGGTGATGGGTATTGGGGAGGGCACGTTCTGCATGGAGCACTGGGTGTTATATGCAAACAATGAATCATGGAACACTACATCAAAAACTAATGATGTAATGTATGGTGATTAACATAATAAAAATGCAAAAAAAAATCCAGGTAAGAAATGACGAGATACTGAATTTAAACAGTTGCATTTAGGATGGAAAAGAGGATAAAGACTTAATCATCTGGGATACTGAGTCTTTCAGAGTGACTGTGTAATTAGAAGTACAGGTTGAGGGACAGGATGGGGTCAAGAATGAACCTGAGTTTCTGTCTTAGCTGATGGAAAGGGTGGGCACCTGGTTTCATTCATTATTTCATTCATTTCAGAGGATGTATTCATTATTGGAAATGGTGAATTTGAGATGTTTTAGACAGTCACATGGAGCAAGATACATTTCTTTGCTGCAGGTGTGATCAGAGTCCACAGACATGGCCTAAGGTGTCAAATGCTGCTAGGGGATCCAGTCTAATACAGCATGAATACCGCCCTTTAGGTTTGGTGGGTTCAGGCAGTGTTAACACAAAGAGTTTAGACAAAAGGGGGTTTTATGCAATTTTAGCATAAGGGGTTTCAGCATGTTGATGGGGGCAGAAGTTACATTGAATGGGAGTATTACAGAGGAAAAGAGGAAAAAAATATCCCTGGAAATGATACAATACACAACCAGATTAGAACTTCCCCCCAAAATTCTTAAAATAAATTAATTTTCCTAGAGATGTTCTATGAAAAAAATGTTCATGTTCTTCTTCTAGAGTTTTAATTTAAACAAAGAGTAAAGGAGACTGTTGTACATGACAGTGATCCCCAACAAGCATGTGCCATGCTGCAGTTTGCTCCCTAAGAAATGACAATGCAGAAACAGAATGGATCCATACATGGCATTTACTAACTACCAGTCAGCTCATCTGTCCACTCACTCCTGAGCAATAGGGGTGCAGTGCCAGGAAAAGGGCATCTACCGGGTGCCAGGCACAGTGCTAGTCAGCAGGGCACAGTGAGGAATAAGATTTGCACTGTGTGTGGGATTATTCTGGCCAGAGCTAGTGTCCAGAAAGAACTTCCTTTTCTCATGACCACAGTGAGCAACATAAGGTACTCACACCCTGGTGTGGTATTATATTCTAAGGGAGAAGAAAATAGGAAGAAATAAAGAAATAAATGGTGAAATAGTGCAATCTTTACACTGTCGATTTGACAAGTAAGAGGAGAGGGTGACTAGGACAGAGGGGAGCAGTTTTATACGCAGGAATGCTCTCTGATGAGGATGCACTTGAATATAGATTTGAATATTAAGGAGTTTGCCCAGTAAAGACAGGGGAATGGGGAGCAAGAAGCACAAGTGCAAAGGCCCTGAGGTAGACACAAACTTAATGCATTGGCACAATACCAAGATTG
Organism: Neomonachus schauinslandi; assembly: GCF_002201575.2. Classification (NCBI taxonomy): domain Eukaryota; kingdom Metazoa; phylum Chordata; class Mammalia; order Carnivora; family Phocidae; genus Neomonachus; species Neomonachus schauinslandi. The sequence goes on along the minus strand of NC_058411.1, from coordinate 117,803,359 downwards.
CCAGTACAAGGCCTGAGGAGGGGGCAGACAGAGGAGGGGGACAGAGGGCAGGGCGGAGAGGACATAAAGGATCAGAGGATTTTACATATGGATTATAATGCATGACTTTCAGTGGTCGCTCTGGCTACAATGTCAAAAGGAAGGGCAACAACAGGAGAGCAAGGAGGTCAGTTAAAGGGGTCCAGATGGAGATGATGAAGTTGTGCGTAAGGACAGGATTGGGGGAAACAGGGACAAGAGGATTGATCTGTACAGATATGGCAGGTGGCACTCTGCAAGATTCTCTGATGAGTGAGAAATAGAGAGTGTAGGGAAGCCAGGAGCCAATGATTCAGAACTCTGCTTTGGACATTTTATACTTGCAATGCTCAAATTTCCAAGCGGTTGTTTAGGATGCAAATCTGGCCCTCAGAAGAAGGGAGGGCTTGCGCTACTCAGTGGGGTTATCAGAGAGCAAATGATATTGGGAGGAGAGGAGGGCAGGTAGAGGTTGGGGCACCCGACCTTGGGTCTAGGAGGAGGCTCTGCACACAGAGACCTGCGCAAAGAGCACCACAGCATGGAGCAAACACGTAGGCTGAAGCAAAGGCAGAGGAGGGGGCAGGAGGGTACGGGGAGTTAAGGGTTCATAGGAAGCCACTGGCCCTGCAAGCTACTCCAGGTACTGTCTGGGAAACAAAGGAAGTCGCACCATGGAGGTACACTCAGATGGCATATGCAAGAGAAGACCAACACAGGAAATTCCAGTGAGCCACTGGGTAAGGTACGGTAGAGAAAAGGGCAGCTTTGTAAAGGCTCTGCTGGTCAAAGTGAACAGGCCATGAGGGCAAGAGCAGCAAAGAAAGAACCAGGAGGACAATGGTTTGGGTAACAGGGTGTCGCTTGGTGTCCGAGAGTAGCCAAGGGAGATGCAGCGGTGAGAAAAGTGTTGGGGTGAAGATGTATTCATAGATGAAGGGGCAGCAGCCCTGTGAGGACAACCAAGGCAATTTCCTTTTGAAAATCTTTTTATTATCTTTTCAGGATATGGGACCCAAGGTCATCTGCTGAGAAGGGGGATGAGGAAAATGGTGAAGTCCTGAGTAGCAAAGGTGAAGAGTGGAAGAGGGAGTAAGCACACACGGATCACTGCGGGGACTACTCATCAGTCATGTTGGCAGGTATGTCACTGTGTAAAACCACCCATCTCCGAAGGCACCAAAATGCAGGGCTGAGGTACATGAGTGTGGAAGAAGGTGGTGGCCATGGGCTTGATCTAGCCTGGGCATCTGTAGGGTGGAGGGTTCAGAAGGCAGGACGAAAAGTTCTCCAAGACAGTCAGTCAGTGGGGTGGTTGTGGGATGTCAGCCACATCAGGGAAGAACTAGCACTGGGGGCATGGGTTCTGACACAGGACAGAGAGAGGGCTCCAGCAAAGGGCGGTGCCGTCTGTGATGCATCAAATGTGGTGGGTGGAGAGTGAGTGTTCCCTGTCCTGATCTGGGCACTGGTGGCAGCTTATGCATGAGTGTGCATTTGCCAGGCTGCCCATGTCATGTGTCCACTTTCCTCTCTTTACTGCGGGTTTGTGATACTTCAAAACAAAACTAAACCTCAGGTGAGGTAGCCAAGGACGGAAGAGAACCACTGCAGATAAGTCCCAGTGTCTGCATGATGACGGGCGTCATCCCGAGGTTGGGTGCTGAGGTGAAAATGCTGACAGGAACCTCGGACCCAGAAGGAAACTAACAGGTGCCAGAAATATGAATGGTTAACAGTAAGAATGAACTTGTTGCTCCATTCAAACACACGGGAACTCAGTCACGGAAGATGTGCAAGCATCTTGATGCATGATTTTGGGGCAACTTACATAACCTATTCAAGCCTCAGTTCCTTCACTAGTAAAACAGCCTTCAGAACAGACCCTGCCTATCATCCTCATGCCTCTCATTGGGGGGGAATAAATGAGATGATATATGCGAACTGTGTCTGAAATATGATAATCCCCCTGTAGCTATCTATTATCATTATCACTGTGGTTAGTAAAGATGACATGTGTGTTTGAAATCATCTGAGACTGTCCCTGGTTCACAAGAGAAGTTCAGTAAACACTTGTCAAACACAAATCTGAACCCCATGTAGAATATGACATTTTTAGGGGACACAGAACGAATAGAGAAAGGAAATATCACCTGCATCAGGGGAGATAAGACACATCCCAAAAAAGCAGCATGGGAAAATTTATAAAGCCACATAGCAGTTAGGTAAAAAACAGAGTGCTGGTTAAATTTGGATGAGTTAAGAGTGCACAGATGAGGAGCAGGAAGAGTGGGTGGAAGACAAATGGGGAAGTTTGAGGAAGACCAGGTGTGAGTAAGACTAAAGGATGAGGTGGATGTGGCCTGGGGACAGAGTCTCTCTCCAGGACCAGCAAGCCTTGATAATCATGCCACTGAAGGAGAGAATATGGGGGCAGCACAGAAATGGGGGATGTGGGCTGGTTAATAAAGGTCAGAAAGGTTTGAGGAAAGGGAGAAATAACAACTGTCTGAAGCCAACACTTCTGGGCTGCAAAGTCAATTCTGAATGTGGAAGGATCTCAGAACCTATCCCAAATGGAGCAGGGAACAGGGCAACAGATATGACAGCTACAAAGACTCTTCCCTGCAGCTGTGTGTGGGATGTGCTGCATCCCAGAAGACAGAGGCAAGAAAACCCACACGATGGAATAAGACTCTCACAAAGATGCCACATTATGACAATAAGTCCTTAAGTGCCAAGACAGGAACTAGGAGGATATGACTTAGCATTGGTAATTATGTGGAACAAATTGTGAAACAATACCATTTCTAAACTTAATACTCTTAACAGTTATGAGCATATAAAATATGTTCATGAAATAAAAATTACAGAAAGTGAAATGCTAGAAATGTTAACGTGCATAGGGCCAGTGCATTGTTCCTGCGATAATGTGTAATACACTAACAGGGGGGAGATTGCTGTGATGTCCTCACTGTCGGAATCTTATCTGTTGTCTTGTGTGCAAAGAGGTTCCTTTGTAAGTTATTAAAAATGTACATGACTTGCATACAGGCATGCTTTACTGTAAATCATTAATAATCTACAGAACGTGACTTTGTGTCATTCCCAAGATTGCTCTAAAATGTCCAGACTTGCTACATCTTACAGACTACAAAAAGCAAAATGCAGAAGGAACGAACAAGCCATCGTAAGAACAAAAACTTCCACGAAAACAGAGGCTGGTTTTCAATCAGAATGGGAAACCTAGCCGTGAAGGAATTCCGCACATCTCCTAAAGCAAATCCACCCAGTTCAGGCTACACATGAGCTGATCAACATCCCGATTCAGGAGAAGGAAACAGAAAAGCCTCATTTTCAAAATGTAAGATTATGATTGATTTTTTTTTGTCCTAAGGTCCCAGAGGCTATAAACTACAAAACCCACTCTCAGTGAGGGAATGCCACAGACTGACTGTCTTCCACCGACTGTGGTGGGGTGTGAGGGAGCACGTGCTAGGAGTGGAGTTGGAAAACACCCTGAGAAATAAAAAGGAAACACACCCAACAAAGCAGGTAGGATGATGATCATGATGCAGTTGGCAATGGTGTGTTCCTGTGTAGAGATAAAGCCCCAGGCTCCTCGAACCCCTAGCTCAGCCAGCTCCTGTACCACAGGGCATCCAGGCTCCTCCTTCCATCTTGCATGAACCTACCTCCCAGGTGGGGCGGTTGGACCTTCCTTGGTGCTCGCTTCATGTACCACACCGGCTCTGGATAGCACACACATCAGTGTGGATTGTAGTTATTCCTGCCACCTCCGCAACAGCTCCATGATCTTTGTCTGCATGAACGGCATGCAGCATAGAGTTAGGCGCGTGGCAGACCTTGGGGCATGTTTGCTGCCTCAGTGACCCTGTTTAGTGTGGACTATTCCAGAATGTCACACCTACAAAGACATGTATGTTGACCTTCCCAGGAACTCAGGTTGGCGCAGACCACAAACTGAACGTGCTTGGTTTCAATTTCACACTTCTAATCAGGCATGAAATCATTCTATGAAAATCTGTGGCATGGTGATTCAAGCAATTGTCAATAACTATTAAAACTGTTAATATTTGAATTTCATTTATATGTTCATGTGCTTAATTTTGCAACATTGGTGTGTAAAAGCTAAGTTTTAAAATATTCCGCCTTGAATGACTAACAACATTAGATAATGAGTATTTGCTATCGTTCAAACGCAGTGTTTTAAATTGCCTCGAGGAGTGAACACATTGATTCCTACACTGTGTCTTATTATCCCATATAGGCAGCTGCTATTTCTGTCACAAAATCAGTCTGGACACAGCTATTCTCAGGAAGTTTAGCCCTGATTACTAACATTACCAACCACTTCAAGAAATCAGGACAGTTGGATGAGAGAAAAGGTAAAAAGCAAAAACTGGTCCAACAGTTGATTCTATTACCAAAATTGGCAATGCCCAAACCTGACTGATCATCAGAATCTGTATTATCAGTCACCAATGTGAGCTGCTATCAGCCATCACTTACCTCCTGGCTGTCAGACTGTCACTTCCCTCACTCAGCTCAGTATGATTTGGGCTCTGAAATAAGTGTGATGGAGACACAGTCACTGTGACTTAGGACACCAGACCACCATGACAAGCAGGCATTAATTTCAGAACACCGAGGGACCCAGAGAGAAATATTTTTAAAAACTGGCAAGTGTCCAATCTCTTGCCCCATTCATCCTCAAAAGGAATCAGGTTTTACCTAAACCACAGTCCCCCCCCCCCCCCGTTTAGGAATATTGAGAGTTCTCTGATTCATTAATTTTTACATTATTTCTTTTTAAACTTTTTTTACACACATACAGACAGCTAAGTACACAGGCCCAGAGAATTTTCCAGTTACTTCAAAAGGAAGAAAGATCCCTCAAATTGAAACTTGAAATAGAAGAAGTTGGAGGAAAAGCTGAGTAAGAAAGATAAAGCCTAAGGACTTCAACATAGAAACTATAAATTCAGTGAATCGAGTTATGCTGATATTCCAAAGACTCTATTTGCTTTCCTTTATCAAAAAGTGCTCAAAGAATTTCAGTCTTATCACTGAGTCAAATAAAGTACTCAAAAGTGGGATTCAAACCACATCCCACCAGGAAGAAAAAAAAAATGCCAACATTTCAAATGTGAGAAAACACTTTATTTTGCAAGGTTTTCATTCTCCTTTCATCAACCAAGAGGTCTCCTCAGCTCTTCTGAGGCTTTTTGAAAATGGGATGCCTTCAGTCAGAATTCCTCAAGCACTGCTGGGATTCAGTAGGTCTGGCCAGAGCAGTTCACCCTCCTGAAATGGGTGCAAGAGCCCATCCCCCAAATGCCCACAGTACTCCCTGCCAGGGGCGTCAGCATTCTGATTACTCAAGACTCTGGTGAGTCAGCTGAGACACCAAAAAGAGCGAGAATGGGTAGATTTCAGCTGCGCACTCTGTTCTCCTGGAAGATTTTGTAGAAATATCTAGGAATGATGCAGGGAGATCTGCACCCATAGCAGTGGCTCAATTAGTGCTTGCTAACATAATCACAGTTATTTTCCAACTATAGCTCCACCCTAAGCTCAATGCTCCATCTGCACAATATTACTAGCAAGAGTTTTGCATTCTTTAAATGGGAATGCAATCTTTTTTTTTTTTTTAATGAGCCCCTAGTGTGTCCCATGCAATGAATCTTCCACAATCTACATCATCTAATTTCACTTTCCCTTTGAGTAGTTTGCTCCATCTAGGAAAGGAGCCCTCAACAGGAGTGGGTCATTAGAATAACCTGGCAGATTTTTAACCAGACTGAAGTTCCAGCCCAGAGACTTTACTCAATTGGGTTGGGGGATGAGGCAGGTGTTGGGGCTACTAGGATCAGCTCTAAGCCAGTTTGGGGAAATACAGAACCAGCCAAAAAAATGAAGACTTAAAGAGCTACTTAGTTGAAATCTCTGGGTCCCCTTTTGGATTACTTGTTTATGAGACAGAATTTGAAAACGCAGGACTAAACCACCACATGGACCCTGAGGCCTTCTGGTTAGTTAACCTTCTGGGCCACTTAGAGTCTTAGTGAAACCAGCACTCAGGGAGCAAATAAACCACATGGTGAGCTGTGAAAATGAAAACTAGCCTCTCACCCTTGCTTCTTATATGTGATCTGGGTTGAGGGGAAAAATTCTAAGCAATGTATTCACTGAACTTTACATCAACATTCAGCCCTCATATCTGACAGAATTTCAATGTTGGCAGCATCTTTATACATCACCTCAGCAGCTCTTTTGATTTTATAGATGGAGAAACTGAGACCCCATTCAGGAATATAATGCTAACTAGAGAAAAAGTCACAGGACTCAGAGTTTCTGACTCTTACTGTTCATTCAAATGTGATTTCCCAGATCTAAAGGGCTTACTTTGATCCTCTGCCTCTGAGTATCAAAATTAGTCTTGTCTACCCATTGGGTTTCTCTGCTCAGCTGTACTTGTTACTGCTTTCTGTGCCCACTGCTTTGCCTCAGGGACCTATCAGCTTCACACTATTTTAGATTTTATCATACATTTCCCAGGAGAGTAAATTCATTTTAATAATAATACAAAAGCTGTCAACCTTAAGACTCTTAGAGTAGCTTCCAAAATGTCACTCAAAAGGACCTTTGTACTTCCATTGAGAACATTTCAAGTTCTCTGCGCATGATAAGCACATTAATAAAGGTAAGAAAGGGTCTTGAAGTTACACATATCAAAGAAAACAAAAGAAAATTCTACTCAATTTGCAGAAGAAATTTGTCAAAGTAATATTATCATTAGTGTCTTTACAAGGTCACTATATAAAATTTATGTGTGCTTTGAAACAAGCTTATACACATCATTTACCTTTTCTTATGATAAAATAGCTTGAGTCTTTGAATGTTGTATTCTGCTTTGCTGTTGACATTCTTTCTAATTCTACATCCTCATAAGTATGGACTATCTCAGAATATAACCCCCACCTAGGGTAGCTGTTTTCATACTAAGAAATCCCACATTTTGGCATTCATCAGCTATAATTTTGCAAAGAGCGAGCTACTCCAGCTTAATTTAAGTAAATAATTATCTCTGCACATATGAAGATAGAATGTGCCTGTCCATGCAGACAAAAAGCTGAACACACAGCAGTGGGAATGGGAGGTGGGCAAATGTGTACACATACTTGGCCTCCAGCCACTGTCATTGTTCCCACAAATTCTGGGCAATGAAGATATTTATTGCCTACCATATCTTTCTCTGCCCACCTGTTGCCCACAATTCCTAAACTCCACTGATTATTTGCAAAGAAAAAAGAAATTGATCAGATGGCCGATATCAAACAATTGCACTGGTGTTTCCTAAATTTCTTTTCAATAAGGAAGAATGCCAAAACAAACTTGTTAGCCACAGGCATAAGCAAATCCCTTACCAGGGTGCCTCGCCATCAGGAAACACCCCCATTTTTTCATATTTCATCTGCTGCCACAGTCCACATGTTCATCACCCTGCTCTCCTGGTATTCTCCAACAAACCAAACTTTTTCTATCTGTTTTTCTTTATTTATGCAGAACTCTATTGAGAACACCCTTGTCCCAGGGAACAACCTGCCCATCTTTCCGAAATGTCACTTGTTCTGCAACACTTTTATCTTCTCCTCCATGTAAAATACATCTACTAGTTTCCCAGCATGTGGAGTACAGAACACATCGTACTGAAGTTGGCCATGACCTGCCAAATCAAGTGGTAGAGTGTAACGTCCTTGAGGACAAGTGCCATTCCTTATTCGTGTCTGTCTCCCAGAGTGCTTCACGCTGTGCCTGGTACAAATATCCAACAGATATCTGTAGAATGAATTGGTTAATAGGAAGAGGTACCTTATTTCCTGGAGCACACACAAATCAGTCAGGATTCTTGTAGGCTTGTGAAAGGTTTCAGCTGATCGTAGCTGTTCCAGGGAAAGTTACAGGTGGCTGTAACAGAAGCCATTTTCTAGGCACCATGCAAGATGTTCAGATAAGTTTGTGCTTCCAAAATGAAAATGAGCTACTTCATAGCAAGCAACTGGTAATGCTATTATGATAACATATAATAACACATGAATAATTTTTATTTCTTTAGTTCTCCATTTTGAAATAATTTTAGATTTATAAAATTAGTACAAAAATTTCCCATATACTACCTGCCAAGCTTCCTCACTGTTAACATCAAACAAAACTGCAGTAAAATGATTAAAACCAGGAAGCCAATAATGGTACCATGTCATTAACCAATTTACAGACCTTGTTCAAATTTCATCTATGGTTTCACTAACATCCGTTTCTGGACCAGAATCCAAATCAGGATCACACATTGCATGTAGCTGTCACAGCCCATTAGTATACTTGAATCTTGAACCCTTCCTCAATGTGGCAAGGTATCTTGCAGAATGTCTGCAATTTGGGTTTGTCTGGTTTTTCCTCATGATTCCGTTCAGGTTTTGTGTTTTAATGAAGCCTATCACTGAAGCAATGCTGTACCCTTCTCAGTGCATCACTTCAGGAAACGTGGGATGTCTCTTTGTGCCACTGTTGGCAAGATTTTGTCATCAGTAACTTTCATCACTTAGTCGAACTGGAGTTTGTCTAGTTTCTGCACTGTTAGCTCACTATTGTTTCCTTTTTGTAATTAATAAGTATCTTGTGAGACTATGCAAATGTTTTGTTTCTCATCAAAATTTCATCCACTAATTTTAGCACACACTGGTCATTCTTGCCTGAACCAACTATTGCTATGATGCCTGCCTAAGGTTGGTTTTCTTAATCTATTGTCCCTTATAATAAGGAAGGGCTCCCTTGTTTGTTCACTTATTTATATATTTACTTACTAAATTATTTATTTGTACTAGTATGAACTCATAGATCGTTCGATGGGTTATTTTTTTTAATTTTTATTTAAGTTCCATTTAGTTAACATACAGTGTAATATTAGTTTCAGATATACAATTTAGTGATTCAACACTTCCATACAACACCTGGTGCTCATTACAAGTGCACTCATTAATCCCCAATGGATTACTTTTATTCTATAGGTTATAGTCCATTACTGTCATTTTTTGTTGCTTGAATTGTCCTGGATTTGGCCAGTAAGAAATCCTTCAACTTGTTTCCCATGTTTTTTCCCATGGGTTCCCATCATTTTTAAGCACTTTCTTACTCTTTGGTATGGAAAGATATTCTAGGTTCATCTTATACTTTCCCTGCCCCAGCCCTGAAATCAGTTATTACTCCAAGAAGGTTTATTTCATTGGAAAATATTTAGAAACCAAGATCTGGAGGCTAGGTATGTTCATTACTACCAATGTATCACTGCTTCTCAGCTCTCTCAGTGGACAAAGCTGGGACATTCATGTCTATACACACACAACCACATTCCATATTTATGTCCATCTTTGTGTCACTCTCTCTCCACACGTACATCAAAAATCTGTGGGCTCATAAATTGCATAGTTCATTCTACCATTGCCCCTGTCCTTGTTTGTCACTCCTTTCTCTGACAATGAGAAACCTGGCTTTCATTACTCGTAATATATTTACTTATATGCTCAAAATTATAAATAGTTTAAAAAATTCTAACCCATACACCTGTGAGAAATTAGAGTACAATATTTGAGTAGAATTATTGCCTAAGAGTCCATGGTCAAAATACTATTTTCTAAGTTACCTGGATTGATTCTTACTCCCCTCAAGCTTGTACCTAAATAAACATTTAAATAGGAAGGAAAGGCATTCTTATGGGGAAAACTGAGGGATGCTCCGTCAAATGGCTTATCATATACTGTGTATATTAGGTTAAGCTAACTAATTAGGTTAGCTGTATCAATGAGACCAAAACCCAAACAGCATCAAAGCTTAAGTCTTCTAGTAACAGCACTGGGCAGGAGAAACCGACAAGCAAGTGGTCATCACTCCACTCACTTGGGTTCCCAGACAGACTCTCATCTTCAACACATGCCTTCCAAAGTCATTCTAGGGACTGTCTCCACTCAGGAATGTATACAGGCCTTTGTGGGCTATAGCTAGAGTACACATTATTTCCACTGGGACTTAGGCACAAGGCCACATCTCCCTATAAGAGAGACTGGGAAATGTGGTCTACTACAGGTCTGAGGGAGAAGAGACTGTGGATTTTTGTAAGCAGGTAATCACCTCGGCCACATTGCACATACTGACAATGCGAGATATTCATGAGGGAGGGGTAAGTTTACATTATCAAAAGTTTTCAGAAAAGCTCTGATAGTACCATTTTATAAAAGTCACCATTAATTTATTTCAAATCTCACCACATATTTAGGATTGTTGTCAAACTTTCAAATACAAAGGATTCTCATGTTTCCATTTGTATATCATTTCCCATATCTCTGATCCTTTCTAGATATATCACCCCATACACCACAGCTGACTTTTACTTAGCCCTTTATATAGGCCAGACTTTGTGCTAAGCAACTTAAATGCATCTGGTTGTATAAATTTGCATGCACAGCACTAAAATGTACAATGAAAATATAGCTCCCTCTGTGATTTTCTTCAAAAAGGCTCACTTTGTGGGTATCACAAAAACACTCCTACCTACGCTGAGTATATATGATTAAAATAAGTCAGATTCAATAATTTATCTGTAAGATATATCCTCAGATTCTTTTTTAAACAAATCCAGTCTTTCAGATCTTGCCTTTGCCGACCTCTGCAGGATGGTTTCTGTTGGCTTAGCAGTGGGAGGGAGGCAGTGCTAGGATAGCATGGGATCTCTACATTCTCAGTGGTGTCAGCTGCAGAAGATGTTCGTACTGCTCTGGAGACTGCTAAGCATGGCTACCTCCAGCCTCCAATTAGTCTTCAAGAGTGATGTGCAGGCAACAAAACCTGGAGTCCCCAATCTAACAGTCCTTTCCACCACCCCTGCCCAGAGGCCCTCTCCTCTATAGTCCTCTCAATGGGGCACACAGACCCGGGTTGGCCAGGTAGCACTGTGGTGTGCTCAGTGACCCACCCACTACCAACTGCTACCTCTACAACATCCCTTGTTGCCATGCTGGACAAAGGCACCAAGCTAATGGCTGGGGTCCTTGGAGGCCTACAAAAGTAGCCATCAGGCTAACTGGGGTAATTCTAAAGCCTCCAGAGACTAGGCCCCAAAGGGCCCTGTGCATGAGTGGGGTACTCTTTTATTTTCTCACAACCTCACTTCTCCCCACAATTCATTAGGCCAAAAATGGGTCCGTTCTAGCTTTCCTTCTCATGGCAAAAATTTTACACTTTTCTGTACCTATGTCCTAAGCATCATTGCTCCAGATATCTGCATGACTTGCTCTCAAACATTTGCGAGGTACACAACTCAAATTTCACCCAAGCATGGGGCCTCCCCTCATTCCTATCTGCCCGACTTTGCCATGCTCCACAGCAGGCTTTACCATTTGATTTGTAGGTCTTTTGCATGTTTGTTATTTATCTCTTCCCATACACTGTTAGCTCCAGTATGGCAGGGACTTGACTTTATTCCCTGATGTAATCCTAGATGTACACCTAGAACAGGGCCTGGCAGGTTGAGGTGCTCACTAAATGGATACTGAGCACATAAATGACCTAGCTGTATGAAGCAAAAGGAGTATCCCCTCTATTGTTATGGAAGGAACATTAAGATACACAAAAGATTTCTTTTGATGGTTTGGAAAAATCCCCAGGATCTATTAGCTGGAAAGAAGCAAAGTACAGAATAGTGTATGTAACATGCTGTATTTATCTTTATTTGTATGTGTGTAAAAACCTGTAAAGATACAGAGAAAAATAAAGGGAGGGGGTGACAGTGCTCCCTGAAGAGAAAAAAAAAAAAAGATACACAGAAGAACTTAGAAAATGGGAGGCTTTCAAATCTATTGAATTCCTGAGAAGTCCAGCATATATCTACTGTGACAGTCCAAGCTGAGAAAATACACTGTTCTTCTGTTGGTTATGTCTCATTTCCTGAAACCCTGACACTACTGATCCAGCGATGAGAATATCTAGAACAGCAAGATTTACAAGATGAATGCTACAGTTTCCCAGTACGCACATGTGCACTCTGCCAAGGCCCCATGTAACACGGCTGCATCCCACTGTAGGCAGAAGGAGACTGAGCAGAGAAGACAGAGCACCTGGCTTGAGGCCGCGGGGGTACAAAGGACAGGGGAGGGGCTGAGCTCACTTTTATCTCACTCAGAGTCTAAACAGGACACAAGGCCATTGCTCTTCCTTTACATTTTATTTATTTATTTTTACATTTTTTCTGGGTTTTGTGCATCTACTTCTGAATGAATGAATGAGAAGAAGCACAATGTAGAAGGTAAGAACAAAACTTCGGAACCAGATGTCTGAGCTTAAATCCTCCGTCTACTCTTCTCTGACTATGTGACATCGCACAAATTACCCCAGTTGGGCCTCAGCTTCCCCATCAATTAAGAAAAGGCCTAATAATAAAATACTTTCTTCATAGGACCATTGTAAGTGAAAAATGAATTCACATATACACAGCACTTACAAAAGAAGTATGCAAATAACTCCTATCAAGCAATTATGAATAAAATTTGGGTTCAACAGTTAGTCTTATTGGTGTGATCCTTGTAGCTATTGCTGCAGTTTCTTTTATGTTCAGCAACACTAATACGAATGATACAATCTCTCTTTTTAAATCTTTTCAACAAATCAATGATACTATTTTCATCCAAAAGTTATGTTTGTAATCGACACTAATTTCACAATTCTACTTGTTTTAAAAAGGAAAGTACTTGTAGGACATATATGACTTATTTAATAAAATTGTGAAAGAAATCACCAAACAACAACAAAACAAAAATAAACAGCAAGAAGAAAACGAACCAGTAAACACATACAAATAAGCACTGCTTACTACAGCAAGCATTTCATTTCAACTCAAGTTTTCAAAAGACTTCTTTCCACTAGTGAGAGAATCTTTCATTGTGCACAAATCTTACCAGAATAATATCCCTGTTGAATTCTTGAGTTGAATAAAAAAAGCATTTTGAGCTCTGCTGGCTCCCTGGGCTACACTTTGGAGTTTACACAGGGGATTTCAACCTCATTAGCTCCTTCTGGGGACACACATGGGAAGCAGGATAGATACAAACCCACACTTGCATGCAAAGGGCATGCAGGCCAACGCAAAGACTATTTTTGAACCCTCTTATGAAACTCAACTAAAACAGAAGAACTGAGCTCATAGCATAATGTCCTTTTTCTTCCCATATTTGTATTCCTGACACTCTGCATTTCTATTTCTGCATGGACTATTACACATAATAATACCAACTGCAAAGAGTTTATGTCAAAATTCAGTAAACACACAAACAGAGACAAGAGGGAGGGTTGTCAACAAGAAAAAAGGAGACCTTGCATAGTACGTTAGTGCTGCTCTAAAAAAGATTACAATAGCCTCTGCCTCTTGCACAAAGACCATGTGGCTGAAATGTACCGGTAATGAATGATATTTGTGTATCGATTATGTTCATTTCCTAGAGAACAAGGTCAACATGGAATTTTAGTTGGTTACAGGGAAAGATCAACTTCTGATAGGTCGATCAATAGATAATAGATGTAATTATTCATTACTTCCATCCTGTTTGAAGACCCTTAAAAAACAGAAGCTACTTACATAAGCCAGTATCTAGTGGAATAACATACTTATTTTGCCATTAGTATAAAGCAGAAGAAAAATACGCTATTCAGCAACATGATAAAATTACAAGGCATAACCTATGCTTCATTTTAAGTTGAAGTGTAAATAATTTTCTTTACCAACAGTTTATAGGGAAGGAAATAATAAAACATGACAGAAACTGCTGTCTTGAAGATGACTGCTTCCGAAATTGTTAGCTAAATGTTCCCATCAGGCATCTTCCACCCAGAGTTTGATGAAACCGTGTTGCCAACATTTGCATGAGGGAGCCCCAGACATCAGGGAAGAAGGCCCATGCCCCCATGGAAAGCGCAACATTTGGGCTCTCAGGGGGAGTTGGGACACTCCAGCGCTGTGGATCAGGATCATAGGGAAGCTTTGTGCCCTAAAGCAAAGTAATTAACTAGTTAGTAAGTGTCTCTATTTCAACATCACACGATGGGGCTCTGGTAAGGATGAGCAGGTCCCCAGTGCTCAACGCACACTGACTGAAGCAATGGATAAATATAATGGCAATGGGCCCTGACCCAGAGAAGAGAATAGCCTGAGGATGCTGCATGTGTGGAAATGCCCTTAAATACACAGACACATCACCAGCATTTCCCAGCTTAGGTCTGGAGAGAGTGCATTTTCCAACAAGGAGGACAACTGGCAAAGTGCCACCTTTTCCCTCTGGGCTTCACCTTCTTGATTTTCCCACTTAGCCTCTTACATCACAGCCAGGACTCCAGGGGCCACCAATGCCATTAACATGATGTCTCACTCCCAGACAAGAAGAGAAACCTACGTTCATTCCCACTAACACAGCTGAGGCCACAGTGCTTGGTTCCTTCTTGATTTGTTTGTGGAGCATTTGACTATAAAAGTACCATGTCTCTGCTGAAAAACAAACAGGGTTCTAGAGGGGAGGGGTGTGGGAGGATGGGTTAGCCTGGTGGTGGGTATTGAGGAGGGCACATTCTGCATGGAGCACTGGGTGTTATGCACAAACAATGAATCATGGAACACTTCATCTAAAACTAATGATGTAATGTATGGGGATTAACATGAGAATAAAAAAAAAAAGTACCATGCCTCTGTATGATATTTTTTATGTTATGTTAATCACCATATATTACATCATTAGTTTTTTTTTTATTCTTATGTTAATCCCCATACATTGCATCATTAGTTTTAGATGAAGTGTTCCATGATTCATTGTTTGTGCATAACACCCAGTGCTCCATGCAGAATGTGCCCTCCTCAATACCCACCACCAGGCTAACCCATCCTCCCATCCCCCTCCCCTCTAGAACCCTGTTTGTTTTTCAGAGTCCATCGTCTCTCATGGTTCGTCTACCCCTCCAATTTCCCCCACTTCATTCTTCCCCTCCCGCTACCTTCTTCTTCTTTTTTTTTTTTTCTTAACATATATTGCATTATTTGTTTCAGAGGTACAGATCTGAGATTCAACAGTCTTGCACAATTCACAGTGCTTACCAGAGCACATACCCTCCCCAGTGTCTATCACCCAGTCACCCCATCCTTCCCACCCCACCCCCCACTCCAGCAACCCTCAGTTTGTTTCCTGAGTTTAAGAATTCCTCATATCAGTGAGATCATATGATACATGTCTTTCTCTGTTTGACTTATTTCACTCAACATAATACCCTCCAGTTCCATCCACGTCATTGAAAATGGCAAGATCTCATTCCTTTTGATGGCTGCATAAGATTCCATTGTATATATATACCACTTCTTCTTTATCCATTCATCTGTTGATGGACATCTTGGCTCTTTCCACAGTTTGGCTATTGTGGACATTGCTGCTATAAACATCAGGGTGCACATACCCCTTCGGATCCCTACTTTTGTATATTTGGGGTAAATACCCAGTAGTGCAATTGCTGGATCATATGGTAGCTCTATTTTCAACTTTTTGAGGAACCTCCATACAGTTTTCCAGAGTGGCTGCACCAGCTTGCATTCCCACCAACAGTGTAGGAGGGTTCCCCTTTCTCCGCATCCCCGCCAACATCTGTCATTTCCTGACTTGTTAATTTTAGCCATTCTGACTGGTGTGAGGTGGTATCTCATTGAGGTTTTGATTTGGATTTCCCTGATGCCGAGCGATATTGAGCACTTTTTCATGTGTCTGTTGGCCATTTGGATGTCTTCTTTGGAAAAATGTCTGTTCATGTCTTCTGCCCATTTCTTGATTGGATTCTTTGTTCTTTGGGTGTTGAGTTTGATGAGTTCTTTATAGATTTTGGATACTAGCCCTTTAGCTGATATGTCATTTGCAAATATCTTCTCCCATTCTGTCGGTTGTCTTTTGGTTTTGTTGACTGTTTCCTTTGCTTTGCAAAAGCTTTTTATCTTGATGAAGTCCCAATAGTTCATTTTTGCCCTTGAATCCCTTGCCTTTGGCGATGTTTCTAGGAAGAAGTTGCTTCGGCTGAGGTCAAAGAGGTTGCTGCCTGTGTTCTCCTTTAGGATTTGGATGGACTCCTGTCTCACATTGAGGTCTTTCAACCATTTGGAGTCTATTTTTGTGTGTGGTGTTAGGAAATGGTCCAGTGTCATTCTTCTGCATGTGGCTATCCAATTTTCCCAACACCATTTGTTGAAGAGACTGTCTTTGTTCCATTGGACATTCTTTCCTGCTTTGTCAAAGATGAGTTGACCATAGAGTTGAGGGTCCATTTCTGGGCTCTCGATTCTGTTCCATTGATCTATGTGTCTGTTTTTGTGCCAGTACCATGCTGTCTTGATGATGACAGCTTTGTAATAGAGCTGGAAGTCCGGAATTGTGATGCCGCCGGCTTTGCTTTTCTTTTTCAACATTCCTCTGGCTATGCGGGGTCTTTTCTGGTTCCATACAAATTTTAGGATTATTTGTTCCATTTCTTAGAAAAAAGTGGATGGTATTTTGATGGGGATTGCATTGAATGTGTAGATTGCTCTAGGTAGCATTGACATCTTCACAATATTTGTTCTTCCAATCCATGAGCATGGAACGTTTTTCCATTTCTTTGTGTCTTCCTCAATTTCTTTCATGAGTATTTTATAGTTTTCTGAGTACAGATCCTTTGTCTCTTTGGTTAGATTGATTCCTAGGTATCTTATGGTTTGGGGTGCAATTGTAAATGGGATCGACTCCTTCATTTCTCTTTCTTCTGTCTTGTTGTTGGTGTACAGAAATGCCACTGACTTCTGTGCATTGATTTTATATCCTGCCACTTGACTGAATTCCTGTATGAGTTCTAGCAGTTTTGGGGTGGAGTCTTTTGGGTTTTCCACATAAAGTATCATATCATCTGCAAAGAGTGAGACTTTGACTTCTTCCTTGCCAATTTGGATGCCTTTGATTTCTTTTTGTTGTCTGATTGCTGTGGCTAGGACTTCCAATACTATGTTGAATAGCAGTGGTGATAGTGGACATCCCTGCCGCGTTCCTGACCTTAGGGGGAAAGCTCTCAGTTTTTCCCCATTGAGAATGATATTCGCTGTAGGTTTTTCATAGATGGCTTTTATGATATTGAGGTATGTACCCTCTATCCCTAGACTCTGAAGAGTTTTGATCAAGAAAGGATGCTGTACTTTGTCAAAAGCTTTTTCTGCATCTATTGAGAGGATCATATGATTCTTGTTCTTTCTTTTGTTAATGTATTGTATCACATTGATTGATTTGCGGATGTTGAACCACCCTTGCAGCCCAGGGATAAATCCCACTTGGTCATGGTGAATAGTCCTTTTAATGTACTGTTGGATCCTATTGGCTAGTATGTTGGTGAGAATTTTTGCATCCATGTTCATCAGGGATATTGGTCTGTAATTCTCCTTTTTGATGGGGTCTTTGTCTGGTTTTGGGATCAAGGTAATGCTGGCCTCATAAAACGAGTTTGGAAGTTTTCCTTCCATTTCTATTTTTTGGAACAGTTTCAGAAGAATAGGTATTAATTCTTCTTGAAATGTTTGGTAGAATTCCCCTGGGAAGCCATCTGGCCCTGCGCTTTTGTTTGTTGGGAGATTTTTGATGACTGCTTCAATTTCCTTAGTGGTTATAGGTCTGTTCAGGTTTTCTATTTCATCCTGGTTCAGTTTTGGTAGTTGGTACATCTCTAGGAATGCATCCGTTTCTTCCAGGTTATTTAATTTGCTGGCATAGAGTTGCTCATAATATGTTCTTATAATTGTTTGTATTTCTTTGGTGTTGGTTGTGATCTCTCCTCTTTCATTCATGATTTTGTTGATTTGGGTCATTTCTCTTCTCTTTTTGATACGTCTGGCCAGGGGTTTTTCAATCTTGTTAATTCTTTCAAAGAACCAGCTCCTAGTTTCGTTGATCTGTTCTACTGTTCATTTAGTTTCTATTTCATTGATTTCTGCTCTGATCTTTAGTATTTCTCTTCTCCTGCTGGGTTTAGGCTTTATTTGCTATTCTTTCTCCAGCTCCTTTAGGTGTAGGGTTAGGTTGTGTACTTGAGACCTTTCTTGCTTCTTGAGAAAGGCTTGTATTGCTATATACTTTCCTCTCAGGACTGCCTTTGCTGCATCCCAAAGATTTTGAATAGTTGTGTTTTCATTTTCATTGGTTTCCATGTATTTTTTTAATTCTTTAATTTCCTGGTTGACCCATTCGTTCTTAAGTAGGATGCTCTTTAGCCTCCATGTATTTGAGTTCTTTCTGACTTTCCTCTGTGATTGAGCTCTAGTTTCAAAGCATTGTGGTCTGAAAATAGGCAGGGAATGATTCCAATCTTTTGGTACCGGTTGAGACCTGATTTATGACCTAGGATGTGATCTATTCTGGAAAATGTTCCATGGGCACTAGAGAAGAATGTGTATTCCGTTGCTTTGGGATGCAATGTTCTGAATATGTCTGTAAACTCCATTTGGTCCAGTGTGTCATTTAAAGTCTTTATTTCCTTGTTGATCTTTTGCTTAGACGATCTGTCCATTTCAGGAATTTAGTGCCATTGTATTGCCTGTAAGGTGACTGTTACCGTATATTGTCTGTGTTCCTTTCTGGTCTATGTTGCTTTTAGGCTCTCTCTTTGCTTAGAGGACCCCTTTCAAGATTTCCTGTAGGGCTGGTTTTGTGTTTGCAAATTCCTTTAGTTTTTGTTTGTCCTGGAAGCTTTTTATCTCTCCTTCAGTTTTCAATGACAGCCTAGCTGGATATAGTATTCTTGGCTGCATATTTTTCTCATTTAGTGCTCTGAATATATCCTGCCAGTCCTTTCTGGCCTGCCAGGTCTCTGTGGATAGGTCTGTTGCCAATCGAATGTTTCTACCCTTGTAGGTTATATATCTCTTCTCCCGAGCTGCTCTCAGGATTTTCTCTTTGTCTATGAGACTCGTAAGTTTTACTATTAGATGTCGGGGTGTTGACCTATTTTTATTGATTTTGAGAGGGGTTCTCTGTGCTTCCTGGATTTTCATGCCTGTTTCCTTCCCCAAATTAGGGAACTTCTCTGCTATAATTTGCTCCATTATACCTTCTGCCCCTTTCTCTCTTTCTTCTTCTTCTGGGATCCCAATTATTCTAATGTTCTTTCGTCTTATGGTATCGCTTATCTCTTGAATTCTGCCCTCGTGATCCAGTAGTTGTTTATCTCTCTTTTTCTCAGCTTCTTTATTTTCCATCATTTCATCTTCTATATTACTGATTCTCTCTTCTGCCTCATTTATTCTAGCAGTTACCACCCCCATTTTTGATTGCACCTCATTAATAGCCTTTTTGATTTCTACTTGGTTGGATTTTAGTTCTTTTACTTCTCCAGAAAGGGTTTCTCTAATAACTTCCATATTTTTTTCAAGCCCAGCTAGTATCTTTAAAGTGATAATTCTGAACTGTAGATCTGACATCGTACTAATGTCCGTATTGAGTAGGTCCCTGGCAGTCGGTACTACCTCTTGTTCTTTTTGTTGAGGTGATTTTTTCCGTCTTGTCATTTTGTGCAGAGGAGAATAGATTAATGAGAGAACAAAATGCTAGCAGAGTAAGAACATCCACAGAAAATATACTCTAAACAAATCAGAAAAGACCTGAAGCAGTGGGAAAAGATAGGGAAAGAGAGAAAAAAGAAAAAGAAAAAAAAAGAAAAAGATAAAGATAAAAAGAAACAAAACAAAACAACAACAACAAAAAAAACCAGAATGTGATCAAATATGATCAGGCTGGTATATAGATCAGTGCCACACACTAGATTTGGGGTGTATTTTGATCTTTTAGAAGAAAGTGCCTCCCAAAATTTTAAAGAAAGAAAAACTTATATATGTACAAAAATAAGGGTTGATATGATGAAGGGATGGAATATGACTGTAAAGATGGAAATTATAAAAAATTTTATAAAAGGAATTGATAAGAAGTTGTTTGAAAAAAGAAAGAAGAGGATTTAAAAAAAGAAAAAAAAAAGGGAGAGGATGTGATCAGGCAGGGGAATAGAAAACACTATATACTAGAGATTTAGGGTATATTTTGATCTGTTAGAAGAAACTATCTCAAAATTTTAAAGAGAGAACAACTTATATATATAAGCCAAAAATACGGGTAACTACTATGAAGGGATAGAATATGACTCTAAAAATGAAAAATAAATTTTTTTTTTTAAAAAAAGGGATTGATAAGATGTTGGTTGAAAAAGGGAAAAAGAAAAATTCAAAAAGAAAAAAAAAGAAAAAAAGACATTTAAAAAAAAATTAACTTTGAAGGACTGCAGAATCATGGTAAAAAAGCCATGAATTCTATGTGCAGTAGTCCCCTACAGCTGGAGTTCTGCCATTCTCATTGATGGGTAAACTTGGTCTTGGCTGGCTGTTCTCGCTGATCTTCTGGGGAGGGGCCTGTTGCCGTGGTTTCCAAATGTCTTTGCCGGAGGCAGAATTGCCCCGCCCTTGCCCCCTCCCAGCTAAGTAATCTGCTCAGGTTTGCTCTCCGGGGCTTTTGTTCCCTGTGAGCTTTCCGTACAGCTTTGGAGGCAGAGAGTGAAAATGGCGGCCTCCCAATCTCCGCCGCGGAGGAGCCGAGAACTCGGGGCCCCGCTTCTCAGTGAGACCCCAGAGAAAAGCCGTCAGTCACTCCCGTCTCCCTGGTCTCCAGCCGCACTCCGTGCTCACCCGGCCTGTGACCGCGCGTTTGTATCTCTGGCACCCGACCCCGGGTGGAGTCTCCAAACCCAGCAGATCCCTGCGGTGCACTCCCGCGCGGCTCCTCCCAGGGGAGGAAGGTGAGTCTCCCCGGATCTGCCGCTTGTTGGGTCCCTGCTGGAGGAGCAGTGGCCCGACTGTGCCGCGGATCACGGTTTATGGCAACCCCTAGCTGAGAGCCCCCGCCTGGGCTCCGCCTCTGCAGCCGGCTTCCCTGCTCTGATACCTGGGAGCTCTGCCACACTCAGGCACCCCCGGTCTTTCTGTGACCCGTGGGTCCTGAGACCACACTGTCCCGGAGGGTTCCACACCCCACTTAGCGGGGGTCTGCTCCCTCAGTGGAGCAGACTTTTAAAAGTTCCGATTTTGTGCTCCGTGGTTCTATCACTTGCCAGAAGCGGCCGCTGGAGGCCCCTCCCCCGCCATCTATCCTCCCGAATATCGCCTCGGATTCACTTCTCCGCACGTCCTACCTTCCAAAAAGTGGTCGCTTTTCTGATGAGAGAGTTGTTGCTCTTCTTTTCTTCGATCTCCTGTTGAGTTTGTAGGTGTTCAGAATGGTTTGATCCCTATCCAGCTGAATTCCTGAGAGGAGACGAAATCCAGGTCTCCTACTCCTCCGCCATCTTGCTCCAGGTATCTACATCATTAGTTTTTGACGTAGTGTTCCATGATTCATTGTTTGTGCATAACACCCAGTGCTCCATGCAGTACGTGCCCTCTTTAATACCCATCACCAGGCTAACCCATCCTCCCACCCCCCTCCCCTCTAGAACCCTCAGTTTGTTTCTCAGAGTCCATAGTCTCTCATGGTTCGTCTTCCCTTCCAATTTCCCCCCTTCATTTTTCCCTTCCTAATATCTTCTTCTTATTTTTTTTTTTTAACATATAATGTATTATTTGTTTCAGAGGTACAGGTCTGTGTGATTTCTGTTGGATGCTTCAAAAGGCAGGGACCTCCAATGCAGTGACAACTTGAGCGCCCAGGAGGAAAAGAACTCACTATACAAAATAGGATTGGATGCAGAAAACAGGAGTATAGCAAAATCAATCATTTCTATGTTCTGAAATAAAGATAAATTTTATTTCTTTGGCTAGATAAAATGTAAAAATTTTCATCAAGATAGAAACTGAAAACAGAGATGAATTTTGCAGGCCAATGGGTAGACATTCTTCTAATCAGTTCTCATGTACCCGTTAATGCCAATATTTTGATTTATTGAAAGATTTTATGCAGTTTATTGTATATAACTTAACATTATATGAACATTTTCCCATCAGAAAATAGTTCTAAAAACATTAATTTTATTGCTATGTAAAATTCTACCATTTCAATCTGCACCATCATTTATTTACACATTACTCATTGTACATTTAGTTTGTGCTCTTTTGCTATTAAAACTAGAATATGGCGTAAGTCTTTGTCTAAGTTTACGAATGCTCCTTTGTGATAGACAGCTGGAAGAGAAATAATTAGACAAAGAGATCAACTTTTTTAGGGTCTTATACTTATTGACAAATTGTATGGATTTGTCATTGTACCATTTGTGACTGAGAGGGTCTTTGTCTCTGCCCCTTTATCTTCAGTGAGAATTATAATTCCTTTATAGGCTGGAAAGTTTTAAAAGAATCTCAACAAACAATACAGATTATTGGTAGGAAAAGAACACCCCACCTGCAGTGAACACCCCTGTCCACTCAGCTTAAGAGAGTTCTGATTCTCTAACAGGGACTGTTGCCTGTTAGCACCCCTCACACAATCTTCACTCCGTGATGCCTTCCACACTCTGCTCCTATCCCTACCTTGGAATTCCCTCCCGGATAACATGTAACTTCACAGATGCAATCGAGAGGCTGAGTTTCACTCTCTGGGAAGCCCAGTGCTCCATCGAACTCTCTCCTCACTTCCTGACTGCCTGAGCTATCACATCCTGAGTGCTGGATGGGGTTACCTGTGAAAGATCAGCCATATATCTTAATAAATTAAAAGGATGAAATGATAGAGTAAGAGAGGGTGAGTTTTCACGTTTGACAGTGACAGAGAGAGGAACAAAGGGGTAAAGACCTAGGATGTATTGAGCATATGCAGTATTCTCTTTTTTTTTTTTTTAATTTTATTTATTTATTTGAGAAAGAGAGCACATGAAAGGGGGGAGCGTCAGAGGGAGAAGCAGACACCCTGCAAAGCAGGGAGCCCGATGCGGGACTCGATCCAGGGACTCCAGGATCATGACCTGAGCCGAAGGCAGTCACTTAACCAACTGAGCCACCCAGGCGCCCCTGCAATATTCTCTTTTAATGATATGTCTTACTTAACTTAGTTATAGCAACAAACATGCAAGGTCGTTATCAAAGACAGGAAATCAAATGCGGGCTTAGTGAAGTGAGGAAGTGGACCTAGGTGGCCAAGCTCTTCCGTGCCCTGTGCTGGTTGCTTTGTCCATCTTCATGCAGCTGACACTGGGAGGTGCAGCACTTCTACTCAGCCTGGCCCACCCTTGCCCACTCACGTCCATCCAAATGGGCCATCCTCTTGATCTATGTTACAGAATAAGATAGATGTCTATCTATCAATAAGAACATGTCTACAGGGTGCTTGGGTGGCTCAGTCGGTTAAGCACCTGCTTTTGGCTCAGGTCATGATCCCAGGGTCCTGGGATCCAGCCCTGCATCGGGCTCCCTGCTCAGCGGGGAGTCTGCCTCTCCCTCTACCCCCCAACTTGTGATCTCTCTCTCTAAAATAAATAAATAAAATCTTAAAAAAAGGAACATGTCTACAATAAGAACAATGTCTACAGAAACACATGTAGTCCTGTTACCAAATTATAAAGGCCTTTGACCAGACAAATACCACTCTGTGCCTGATATTCTATCCTGTGTGTTTGTGTCAGAAGTGGTAGGGAGAAGGAAGAGTTAAAAGAAAATCAAGACAGCTTTATCCTTATTGACAGAAAATACTTGTTTACCACATTTGGTGGGTCCAATATGGTTGCTGGGAAATCAGAAATCTATTATGGGGTCAGTAGGTGTTCAATAAATAGTTGTTGAATGAATTAATGCATTAATTCATTCACCTTTCTATACCAACTAGATGGTCAGAATGCAGTGAGAGGCTGAAGCAGCAGGAGGGACAGAGTGCGTCTTTTCTTACTGACTAGATATTTCTCAATAATAAATGTTTGTTATGTCCAGACCATTAATTTGGAAAACTAGAATATAGGGATATTCTAGGAAAAGATTAGGAGGAATATATCAAGAAGTGAGAAAATGGAGTTAAAATTCTTTATCTCCAGAAAATAAAACGGGATGCACGCAGGAGCTGTCCTCCAGTTCTTGAATCCTCCTTGCTGCCTCCTGCTTTGACATCTGCACAGGCTGCTCATTTGTCTCTGTCTCCAGGACTCCCCTGCTTTTAACCACCTCACCACAAAAGTAGTCTTCCTACAAATCAGTTTTGGTGTCTGCACTCTTCACTCAAACAACATTCAGGAGCTTCCCAGGACTGGTCAAGACATGTCCCACCACCTTCACCATCTTCGAGGGTGCCAGGGCCTGACCTCAGGCTGGCAGGCCAGGAAGGTTAGGCTAAGGGCTCAGTTCTCCAGTAACGGGGAGTCCAGCAGAGGACGTGCTCCAGTGAGCCAAAGCTGAAATAAACCGGGAAAGTGCAGCTGCATTGTAGACAGGGCTCACAGGCACAGCAAGGATAGAAGTCATGACTTCACCATGGCCACTCAGGGAGTGAGCTGCCATGAATGGAGAAAGCACACTGGTTCTTAAGGAACAAAACCATCTCCAAGCAGATAACAGGGGCAGTGCAGCGGGACCTGAGGACTGGGCCATGTTCCCGGCAGGAGAAATGCCTGATGTAAGGCTGAAGGAGCCCCCTGCATCTGATATCCCCTCACTAGGTCTGTCTCTCTGCAGCACTTGGGTTGGCCCTCCAGCTCTGTGTACCCTGCTCGGACGACCTTGCCGCTGCCAGTGGGCACCCTACAAAGACATTCCTTTTCCCATGACTGGGCTCTGCACTCCTTCTGAACTCTCAGGTATTTCCTAATCTGTGCCATGAAACACCTTTGCTCCATAATAGACAATGTGAGATGCACCTAATTTGATAGCAGTTGTAAGTGGTCCCACTTTTTCCCGGGCAGCCTTACTCACCCCTGCTTGTCCCAGAATGGTTACTAGAAATGCTTTTTCATGCTCAAAGTCTCCCAGTGGACTGATAAGCTGTATAGAATCTTCCCAGGTTTCCCAACACACACATGTGCCTTCTTGGAGGTGCTTGGAGGATAGA
The DNA here is from genome assembly GCF_002201575.2 of Neomonachus schauinslandi. Lineage (NCBI taxonomy): Eukaryota > Metazoa > Chordata > Mammalia > Carnivora > Phocidae > Neomonachus > Neomonachus schauinslandi. The sequence goes on along the minus strand of NC_058411.1, from coordinate 117,778,181 downwards.
GAGTAGGAGAGGCAAACAGCCAAGACAAAGAGCACAGACTCTGAGTCTGACTCTCGGCTGCCTGGAGCAACTGAACACTCATGAAGTGCTCTGTTTCTTTACCTGGAAAATGGCATGATGACAAAGATACCTCATAGGGCTAAGGAAGGGGTGTGTGTATGGGTGCACTGATACTTTATATAAACACCTGCACAAAGCAAGCACTGTATATGGTCTTCATCTCTTGCTATTCTTTTGTCTTTTTTTCTTTGCAGTACCAAGCTTAGGGTCAGAATAGAAAATGTTTAAGCCTTGTGTGAATTGAACTGAATTCCCTGTAACATAATGAATACGTGCTTTCCATGTGATTTCCATGAATCCTTAACAGAGAAGGAAGGAGAATTAATATTGCAGCCATTCCACTGGGCATGAGTGCTGATTCCAAACACTGAGACATGAGACCCACCAAGGTCTGTTGTCCAGTACTTCTAATCCCCATTTGGGGAAAAAAATAATTCACCTTAGCTGTGAAACTAAAAAAAAATATATATATATATAAAATGAAAGTACCTTGTAATCCCATCTCCCTGACACCCTCCAAAAGAATTAAATAAAACACATAGTATAATTGGTGAATATCCTTCCTGGCCATGTCTAATGTACATACATTTTTTTCCCCAAATTTATGTTCATACCATGCATGCTGTTTTGCAAATATTTATGGACCATATCATGTGGGTATATACACTCAATTTTTTGAAGGGTTTCACTGTATGCTGTTGTCTGAAAATATCTACCCTATTTAACGAGCCTCCCTTATTATGGGCATTTACTGTTGTTACTTATCAGTTTCTCACTGTCCTAAACAATGGTGCAATTACCTTTATAACAATTATGCAAATGTTTCCAAAGGAAATTCTCAGGATGCAATGTCTCAGCTAAAAGGATGCAGTTTTTAAAATGCACTATACGGTGCCAAATGACCCTTCTCTATTGTATGCTCATGCACTCTTACAAGCCATGTTTCAGAAGCACACTTCCCTGCAGCCTTATTAATGCTGGGTAAGTAATTATTTGTCCCTATTGCTTTACTTGTGTTTCTCTAAGCATCTTACCCATATTGGCTGCCTCTCCATTACCATTATTGACATCCATGTTTCTTCTATAACTTATCTGTTGGGCCCCTTACCGGGACCCGTTCTCTGATGTTTTTAGGTCTAGGAGTAGTTTTACTACAATGGATAGTTACTTTTTGCCATGGTACAGTCCATACTTCACCCAATTTCTAATTTTAACTCTGTTTTCTTTATAGTGTCTGGTTTTGGTGTGGTGCTTTAAAAAAAAAAAAAAAAAGGAAAGAAAGAAGAAAAAAAGAAAGCATAACCTTTTCTACCCTGGAATTATAACTAACATCCAAGATGTGGTCCAAATATATTTTCTCCTGAGGTTTTTTTTTTTTTCTTTTTAATGTGCAAGCTTTGGCTTTATCAGGAAGATATTTTACACACAGCAAAAGGTAGAAAACCCAAGTAGCTAATGTTTTCACCCAAAACCTTGAATAGATTATCCTTTTGTCCCTGGTTTGAAACACTATTTTTGTTAACTGCCTAAATTCTCATATATGAATGTGTCTGCTACCGGACTTTCTCTTCTCTTCCGCTGATTCACTATATCATCCTTGCTACAACTTAATCAGCTCTCATGTTATAGTGCTGTTTAAGTACCTGATGGGGAAAGTTCCCACAATTAATCTTCTTCTCCCAGACTGTTATTATTATTCTCACCCATTTATTCTGCCATATGAACTTTATCAATTTATCAAGTTCTTGCCAAGAATCTAGATTATAACTGGGATTTTAATTACATATTAATTTGGGAATGATTAACATCTATATAATATTGTCTTTTCATCCTATCATTACATTGTCATTGGACTTTATTTTCCTCATACAGATGGTACACATGGAATGGATGACATCCTTTCCTTTGGCCTCCTATGGCCTCTCCTTCCACCACCCCTAACTGAAGGCTTCATACATCAAAAGGCATTCACTTCTATAGTAGAAAGATTTCAGGCTGCGGTTGAATCCTGGCTTTATACAAGCTATGCGGCTTGGAGAAATTAAACTCCTTCAGTTTCTGCCTATGGCAGATAGCTATTAATGTTTATTGGTGGGTGCTTGATTTGTAGGTGCTTGATTATTAGTATGTATTATTATAAACACTTTCTGATTCAGAATGATACCAGCGTATAACTAGGTGTTCCCATAAGATTTCATTAGATCAATGGACATTCTATGCCAGAGCAAAGAAAATCCAAAATTGAGGGAAAAGTGCACATCATATTAGTTTTTCCGTCTGTTTTGTTACTGAACGAAATGTAACATGACAGCCTTAATAGGAAGAGGCCCTTTTCCTATTAAGAAGAAATGACTTCCTTCCCCATCTGCCCACTGATGACTCCTTGTGAACGTTTACCTTGTACCATTTCCATTTCTACCATCTTAACAAACAACTGATTCAAAGCAGTGATTGGATTGATCACCAGTGATGAATGAATATGCATACAAGTATCAACAGCAATTTGTATGCATTGAGCACTCATCTCTAAGAAGTACATTTCAGGTTTCTTTGTAAAAAAAATTCTCTTTCTTAGTCTTCTCCCTAAGGAGGGAGAAAATTACATGTACAGATTAGGAAGCTGGGGAAAAAGACTGATGCCAGTCACCAAAAATAAAGTCCTATATACGTAATCCCCCTTCCAGTGTTCTTGGGTCCGTGCCTCCCACCAAAATAACTAGCAAAGCTCAACACAACTTGAAGTGAAGAATTCTATGCAGAGTAAGGTTTTCTGAATGAGGCATATAAAAATAGCACAATCTACGTGCTCTTCTGCATGCCATTTAGTACGGATCAGGGCTAACTGTTCAGTAATTGCATTTGATACTAGGATCAAGCATGAAAATTCTCAGATAGTTGACTTAGAATGTCAGATAGGCTATATGGATGGTTAATTACTTTTGTAATGCCCACTTCCTTTCATTTTGTAATTTTTTAAACATTTAAACTATGCTTCCTTTCTGAGATAAATATAGTTACCAGCTATGGTGGAAATTATTTTCAACATAACAAGAACAGAAACTTTCCTTAAAATTTGAAAAACCAGTAATAAACTCATCACATTGAAACTCATATTTTCAATTCGGAATTTATATCCTCAAGAAAAATTTAGTCTATTGTGTATGTATATTTATATTTGTACTTATGTATACATACACATAAGGTTCAGAATTTTGAATTTTGAAGTAATTATAGATTTACAGAAAACTGTAAAAAAAATGTACAAGGACATTCCAGTACACTTCACCCAGTTGCCCCCAAAGGTAACACCTGGTATAACTATAATGCAATATCAAAATCAGAAAAGTGGAATCAGTACAATTCACAGACCTCATTCAGATTTCACCAGGTTCACATGAACTCATCTGTGTGTGCACACGCGTGTGTGTGTGTATATTAGATCTGTGGGGGGGGGGAATAGCAGTTATAGTTCTGTGCAATTTTATCACATATGAGACTCAGGTAATCACAATCAAGATACAGATATAGTTCTACCATCACGAGCCTCCCTCTACTCCTTGTTTATAACCACACTTACCACCACCCTCTCCTCTTCCATCTCTAAATACTGGCAACCACAAATCTGTCCTTTCTCTCTATAATGTTATTGCTTCAAACTTGTTATGTAAATGAAACCATACAGTGTGTAACCTTTTGAGATTAGTTTTTTTTCAAAAGCATAACTCTATGAGATCCATTCAAATTGTTGAATTATTAATAGTTCATTCCCTTTTGTTGCTGCATAGTATTCCATGATATGGATGTACCATAGTTCCTTTAACCATTCACCCACTGCAGTACCTTTGGTTTCCAGTTTTTGGTGATTAAAAGTAAAGCTGCTATGAACATTCATTTACAGGTTTTTGTGTAACTGTAAGTTTTCATTTCTCTGAGATCAATACCAAAGAGTACAATTGCTGGGTTGTATAGTAACTGCATATTTAATTCTATAATAAACTGTGAACTTACTGTCTAGAGTGGCTGTACCATTTTATAGTCCACTGGCAATGTATGAGTGATCTAGTTTCTCCACACTTTATTGGATGTTGTCACTATTTTTTTTTAATTATACACATCTTGATAGGTATTTAGATATTGAGCATTTTTTCATGTGCTTATTTGCCATCTATATATATTCTTTGCTGAAATGTCTGCCCATATCTTTTGCCCATTTTCTAATTAGATTATTCATTTTGTTACTGTTAAATTTGGGGAATTCTTTATATATTCTACATTCAAGTCCTTTATCAAATATATGATTTGCAAATATATTCTCTGACTGTATAACTTGTCTTTTCATTTTTTTCACAGGGTCTTTGCAGAGCAAATATTTTCATACTGATGAGGTCCAATTTATTAAATTTTTCTTTTATGAACCATGCTTTTGGTGTAGTCTAAGAACTCATCCCCTAATGCCAGGCCCGAGGGATATTCCCCATATGTTCCCTTCTTAAGTTTTACATTTTATGTTAAAGTCCATTTTGTGTGAATTTTTGTATAAGTCTGAAATTCAGGTCAAAATTCATTTGTTCCATTACCATTGTTGAAAATGCTGTCTTTCCTCCACTGAATTGCTTTTGAACCTTTGTTTAAAATCAGTTGGGCATATTTGTGTGAGTCTATTTCTGGATTCACTCTTCTATTCCACTTATCTATATGCCTACCCCTCTGCCAATACCCCACTGACTTGATTACTGCAGTTATAAAGAAAACATAAACACTGTAGAGAGTGTTCTCTTCAGCTGTTTTTTTTTTTTTTGAAGTTTATTTTAGAATTCTTTGCACCTTGCTTTTCCATGTATGGTTTAGAATAAGTCTGTCTATGTCTGCAAAAAATCTTGCTGAGATTTTGATAGAAAATGCATAAAGACTATATATCAATTTGAATCGATGTCTTGCTATGGTGAGTCTTCCAATTCATAAAACAGTAGTTCTCACCATTTATTTAGGTCTTTTTTTATTTCTTTCACCAGCATTTTGCAATTTTTAGTGTACAGGCTCTTTATCTCTTTTATTAAGTTTATATCTAAGTACTTCATTTTCTTAAAGTGATTGTGAACGTTACTGTCTTTCTATTTTAATCTTAGTTTCTATATTCTTGTTAGTATATAGACATGTGATGGGTTTTCCTATCGATCTCATATCCAGCAACCTTACTGAATTTAATTTTAGGACTTTTTGTTCAGATTCCTTGGGATTTTCTACATAAGATGATGGTGTCATCTGGTAAGAGAGATTTTTTTTTTAAAGGTTTTATTTATTTGAGAGAGAGAGAATGATAGAGAAAGAACACATGAGAGGGGATAGGGTCAGAGGGTGAAGCAGACTGCCTGCCAAGCAGGGAGCCTGATGCGGGACTCCATCCAGCGACTCCAGGATCATGACCTGAGCCGAAGGCAGTCGCTTAACCAACTGAGCCACCCAGGCGCCCTGAGAGATATTTTTATTTCTTCCTTTCCAATCTGTATGACTTTTATCAGTCATTCACCATTCATACCAGTCTTCACCATTAAGCATGATGACAGCTAGAGGGGTTTTGTAGATTCTCTTTATTGGATGGGAAAATTCTTCTTTGATGAGAATTTTCATTATGAATGGGTACTATGTTTTTCAAATGCATTTTATGTATCTATTGATATCTATCACATGATTTTTTCTTCTTTACCCTACTGATACTGTAGACACTGATTTTTTTTAATATTTTATTTTTTTAAGTAATGTCTACACCCAAGATGGGGCTCAAATTCAAAACTACTCTGGAAAACAGATTGATTTTAGATAAAAAAAATCAACCTTGCACACCTAGAATAAATGACACTTGTCACGGTATAGAATTCTTTTTACAAATTGCTGAATTTGATTTGCAAGTATTTTGTTCAGGATTTTTGTGCAAATGTTCTTGAGAGATTTTATTTACTTTCTTCTTATGTGCTGTCTGTCTTTCTCTGGTTTGGTATCAGAGCAATACTGAATTTCTTTTTTTTTTTTTTTTTTTAATTTTTTTTATTCTTATGTTAATCCCCATACATTACATCATTAGTTTTAGATGAAGTGTTCCATGATTCATTGTTTGTGCATAACACCCAGTGCTCCATGCAGAATGTGCCCTCCTCAATACCCACCACCAGGCTAACCCATCCTCCCACCCCCCTCCCCTCTAGAACCCTGTTTGTTTTTCAGAGTCCATCGTCTCTCATGGTTCGTCTACCCCTGCGATTTCCCCTGCTTCATTCTTCCCCTCCCGCTACCTTCTTCTTCTTCTTTTTTTTTTTTCCTTAACATATATTGCATTATTTGTTTCAGAGGTACAGATCTGAGATTCAACAGTCTTGCACAATTCACAGCGCTTACCAGAGCACATACCCTCCCCAGTGTGAATTTCTAAAATAAGTTAGGACCTGCTCCTTCTTCTTCTCCTTTCCAGAAGAAATTGTGTACTTCTGGAGTTAGTTCTTTTTAAAATGTACTATAGAATTTTCCAGTGAAATTATCTGGGACCAATGATTACTTGTTTGGAAACTCATATTTACAAATTCAATTTCATTAGTCATTACTGGAGTATTCAGAGTACTTAATTCACCTTGGATGTGTTTTAGTAATTTATGATTTTTAAGGAATTGGTATTTTTTTTCCCTAAGTTGTTGTATTTATCTGTAGGTTGTTCATACTATTTTGTTATTTTCCTTTAAATGAGTGCAGGACGTGTAATGATACCTCTTGTTTCATTTCGGACATTGGTGATTTGTGTCTTCTCTCTTTTTATGTATGTCTAAGGTTTATCAATTTAATTGATTTTTTCAAAGATCCAATTTTTTATTTGATTGATTTTCTTTTATGTTCTTGTTTTCAATTTCATTCATTTCTGCTCTTATCTTTATAATGTCCTTACATCTCCTTGTGCTCGCTTCGGCAGCACATATACTAAAATATAATGTCCTTACATCTCCTTAATTTGGGATTATTTTAATGTTTTCTTGTTTTTAAGGACTTAGATTTGAGAGCTCACCTTTCTTTGAATGTAAGCATTTGGAACTACAACGTTCCCTCTCAGCACTGCTCTCAATGTATCCCACAAATTTTGATACACTTCATTTTCATTTTCACTCACCATTCATTCAATCATTTCATTTCCTTTGAGCTATCCACTTTGGCTTATGGATTACTTACAAGTTTATTTTTTAATTTCCAATTATTTGGAGATCTTCCCATTGTTTTTCTGCATTGATTTCTAGTTTGATTTCATTGTAATTAGAAAACATAAACAAACTGTATGATGTGGATTCTTTTATATTTCCCTGTTTTGGGATGTAAATTGTCTTAAATATGTTGAAGTTTGTCTTATGACTCAGAACATGATTTATCTTGGGAAATTATCTGTGGGCACTTGAATGTGTTTTCTGCTATTGTTGGGTGAAGTATTCCTTAAATGTCAATCACATCTTGTTGACTGAGGTGTTGTTCAGTTCTTCTATATCCTGGGAGCATGTCCATCTGTTTCTATTGGGCAGTGGGTGGAAGATTAGCTTCCTATTTGGCCTGGATGAAACCATGGTGGGAGGAGGGTATATACGGTTGTTTTGTTTTGTTTTGTTTTGTTTGGTGTTTGGCTGAACTAAGGTAGGCATTATAACAAGTTTCTGTTCTGTTAGGCCATTCTTTTCTTGATCCTTTGGCTATGAGGGGGCTTTTTTGGAGTTTATTTTCTTTGTCTCTCTTTGTTGGCAGTTCTATCTAGGCTGTAGGCTTTCCGGTAAACTGCCTGGGATCTCTGAAAGGCAGAAAGAAAACCTAGGGAATTCAATGCCAAGTCATTCCTCATGTCCTGAGATCTTTAGGCAATCCCTGCTTCTTTCAACCTTCAGAATCTTCCTTGTTTAGTAACTGTGTTATGTCCGGGGCTTTAAGTTGTAAGAGGGAAGACTAGGAGAAATGGGGCTACTCCATCTTGACTGGAATTAGAAATCTGTTTAGAGGTTTTTAAAAAACAGTTTCATTTAATTCTTCCCTTATGTGTCATGCCTTTTGATTGCATTCTTGCTTATTAGCATCTCCATCAGAAAGAAGGCAGGGAAATAAAAGTAGCTAGAATTCAAAATCAGTCCATTTTGCTACTCATTAGCAACTCTGGAAGAGGTTCAGTGAAGGAAGAAGTTGAAACTACTTACTAAAATGAGGTTTTCAATAATCTGTGGGTGTTAATTATCCATTCAACCCAATCCCTCAATTAGCCGTGGTGGAACACTAAGGCTTAGACCCCATTCACTGCCTGGATACTGCCCTTCAAATGCTTTCTAGATGGAACTGCTCAGAACATGATAAGGTGCTTCCAACCCAGACTGGAAAACTACATAACAAACTGGGAATGTCAACTTTTTGTTATGAAAAATATAAATTATGCTTTTAAAAATCGTTTTGTTTTGTACCAAGCAAAGTGACCAGCTGGCATGGTACCCATCTTGGCAGCATGCTCAATTAAAAAATAAGAGACAGGCTGAATACCCAAAGACAAGTGAATCAAGATTAATGAAAATATGGGATTTACATTAGATTTAAATAAGCTATTGTTGATTATGAAAAGGAAAGTTAACACAAGGAGCTATTTTATTATAAATGGCTCTATCAGGTTAAAGAAATAGAATTTCATGAAATGTTTAACTCATGAGTGGTAGAAAACTGACAGAAATATGACAACCTCTGAAAGCTTGCAAAGTAGCTAGAAAGGGGAGGAGGTCAAGAGTAATGCTGTTTAGACTGGATGAATAAGAAAAGTTTTGCTAATAAATTATTGGAACTCAGCAATATCATGAATCATAAAAGTTTTCCAAAGCTAATTTCACATTTCATTATGACAGAATCATTTTTTTCCCTTAAGTTCCCCATAACAGTGCTACATTTGGCTCTCTTTCTCCTGTAAAATAATGTGTTATAAAATGCAATTAGCACCTAGGAATAGTGGAATCTCTAGATTTTCATAATCTTTCTAAATTATGGAAGATTCATGAACTGTTAATGTTAAAAACTTATATAATGCATTTTTGTAAGATTTCTCCAAAATCGAAGTGTTCATATTTTCTGTTGTAGCTAACTTGAAAAAAAATTGTTTTGATGATACAGCTATCTAGAATTCATGGGATTCCTTCCTCTCTTTCTTTAACAAAACGTATTTTACAATTCATGTTAATCAAATATTTAAAATATAATAATAACCTCTTACATATCAAGTGGCAACAAATTCATTGTGGAAATTCAAACCAGAAATGCACCAGAATGTATCCAGAACAATTGCAGATGAAGAGCTACGTTGTTCCACCATCTATGGTTTCCAACTCCTGGAACAAGGCCCAATGTAATAACAGAGCAGTGATCAGATTTCCTTCAGTTTAAAAAGAACTCTCTAGATATAGAAGGTCATGAGATAAAGGATCTTAAACTAACCACCTCTCACCTCTTCCTCCTGATTTAGAATTTAATGTTTGGCTTTTCACTTTCATTATATCCCAATATTCTCAAAGCACTTTGGAAAAACCAATGGTATATCTAACTCATCACCACCTTTCTCAGGTGACTTGTGTTATTGGTTCAGCATCCCAGTAAATGAAATTTAGTCACAGCCCAAATCTTGCCACCACTTCTCCGCTTTCATATTTGTCAAGTTTGTTCCTTTTCTAACTAATTTCAGATTTTTATTATTTTAGGAATAAAAGCTATGTTCTTGCACCACAATCAGTAAGCCTTTTCTCCATCCTTAATTTTCTGATATAATATATAACCTGACTTCTATTGGGTACTTGGCAAGGAGGGAGGGTACATATTAAATATAGCCATTTAGCTGAGACAGCACCCCTGCCCCTCCCAAGAAATGTATTTTTCTATCCAAAAAAAGCATGCTTTCAATTATGTTTTAAAATTCAACATCATAGTGTTACTTAACTAGCAGACAAGAGCCTTTCTCACACCCACTCTTTTCTGTCTCTTCTTTCTATTCTCCTTTTTAACTGTGTAGTTACCCAGGGTTAAGGTGATGAGTGTGGGGGAGAGGACTCCATAGCACACACACTGCCAACTCTCACAATTTCACAATTACTTCCTCAACATTCATTGTTCACGCTCTTTGATAAGTGTCTTTAATAGTTCTGTTTGCCTCACTGCACTGTGTATCAGGGTAATGGTTTCCTCTTCTGCCTCTGGTCGTCTTGATAATCTAAATATCATCACTATCAATACTCATTTTTAAAGCATCTATTTAAGGCTGATAGTTAGAATATATGGAAGTGAAGGGATAGATAATAAGGGAAAGGGAAGAAATGTACAAGGGAAGCAACTGACGGCCAAAAGAGAAGTAATCGAAAAATACGTTAAAGCTTGTAATGCAGATTAGAATAAAACAAAATTGGGTAATCACAGGGCAAGTTGGCCATATCAAGGTAAAAGCTGCACTATTAACCCAGCTCTTAGATTCTGAGTGCTCTCTCAAAACCCAACATGTACACTCAACACTCATATGTAGCACCATCACTTCTTTCATTCTTTTATTTTTTTAAAGATTTTATTTATTTATTTGACAGAGAGAGACACAGCAAGAGAGGGAACACAAGCAGGGGGAGTGGGAGAGGGAGAAGCAGGCTTCCTGCAGAGCAGGGAGCCCGATGTGGGGCTCGATCCCAGGACCCCGGGATCATGACCTGAGCCGAAGGCATACGCTTAACAACTGAGCCACCCAGGCACCCCACTTCTTTCATTCTTGAATTTTCTCAGGAAGAACCCTAAATATCACCCCTTGTATGAACTAAATGGGGAAGGCTTTGATATCAGCTTAGAACCTGAAAGCTTCCAGCTCCATTCTCTTCCCTTATGATCTCACCTGATGTGCACAGACATAGCCCACAGGCACTTTTCTCCAAATCCTGGAGCTGGTTCTTAATCCTAACATCCCTGTCACTGTGGGCATTAGTGCCAATCACCTATTTTATGACACATCCAGCAGGTACTCTGGAGCCAGTTAGGGGCTCCCATCCTGGAAATGGCAGGAAAAGTGGAGCGACAATATTTTATAAGTGGAACCAGAATACATGAGAATCACAGATTTCAGACAGATCATGATCACTGCACTTGAGGGATCCAAAGTTGAGTCATGGGGAAAAAAGGAGTGAGTCTTCAATATATTACCAAAATTATGAGGGCAAGACATGGTGAACCACTGGATACTGAGAAAAAAAAAAAGGAAGGGCAACAATTATCTTTAGGATTGAGTGACAAGGTGGAGGAGCACAATTCAGGAAGCCTAACCAACATTAACATGCAGAAGAATGATCCCTTATCACAACACTTACAGATGCACTGGCAGCCTTTTTAGTGAGGGTATGGGCAAGGACTACAGGTTGATATTGGTCCCAGAAATAGTGTCCAGAAATCTTTGATCTAGGAGGGCAGTGCAGTCAAGGGAAGAGCCTGGTTTATCTCTTTTATATACAGGTATGTTCTTTTTCTCATATGAAGACTAAATGAAAGAACCTAATGTAGAGGAAGATATGCTGAAAAAGTGTAGTGAATGTGGGCACAGGAAAAGCCAAACACAGAGCACATATAGCAAGATGGATTTCAGACAGAAGGAAAAACATCCTTCTCTGAGAAAGATACCGGGAGCAAGAGGCCCTGCATTCTGCTGATACAAGGCAAAGGAAGCCCATGCTCTTAATCTTCTGAGAGAAACAAAATTTGAGTTCAACACGGCCAGTAAAGATGTGAGGATAGAATGGACACCTTAAGGAGAGAGAATATTCCAGGTGGTGAAAATGTGAAGATTAAATAATAAAATTATAGACTGGGAGACTTTTTGTAGTCAGAAACTATTTCCTCCTGCTGGGTATGCTTGCTTATGGAACTTGGACATTTATCTTTTTGAAGGCTGGGCAAAAACTGAACTCAACCAGGAGGACTAAAGGAGCCTGAAAGAGATTTCTCTGGTGTCTGGTATGAGAGACAGAGCAAGGAGTCAAACTAAAATTCCTAACAGGGAAGAAGTTTGGGAGAAAGAGACAAGAGGACAAGCAAAAATGGTCTTCTCAAAAGCAGAATGGCATCTTTAGTCACGTGTGTGACTTTGATGTAAAAAAGATAAAAACAGAGGTCAGAGGTAATCAAGAAATTGTGGCAATCTGTGGTTGTTTCTGAATGGCTTTCACTGCCATTTCTGGCCATGATAGAATCAGGTAGTAAGGAAGAATGGTTACCCACTCATCTCATAATCAATGTGGAAAAATCCAAATTCCCTTTTCAATTAAATGGTAATGGCCCCTTACTTTTTCTTTTTTCCTCTGCATCAGTAGACCAAACTTTAGATCACATTAAATGATGTCTGTTTTTTTTTCTCATTAAGTCTATGGAAAATAGTCTCCTAAAGTGTTACTCGTGTAGGCAAAGTAAACTAATGCTTCATTAAATAGTACCTCAGATTAATCAGGAGCTCCCTTCAAATCAGCCTCACTGTCCTCCCGATAAAGATCGAGGCAGTGATACACACGAGGACCCTCCCCTCCCGAAGTACATTTAGTGATGATGGGCTCCTCCCAGCTCTAGGCCTTTCTCCTCAGAGTTTCCCCATGTCTGCTTCACTAACTGTCCCACATATTCAAACACCCAAAGGATCAAGGCTCAGCTCAGTTACTGAGATTAAATATGAGATTAAATTGAGATTAAAATGTCTTGGTAGATTCTGATAATGTGCTCTTCCAGATAAAAATGACCGATTGTGACCTCAGAGCCCCGAACAATAATTTTTTTTTCCAACTTCATAGGCCTGATTTGTGAGAAACATTCTAATTTTTGGTGTAAAATTTATTTGAGGGATTTGCATTAATTCTAATTCATTCAAAACAATGATCTGAACTTGTATACTTTGTTCCTTATACATACTGGCATGCCAAATATACAACTAAGATGAAGTCAATTTTAATATAAAGCCAAATTATTTGTATCTTTTTCTTGTTAGACGAGATTATGTTGGAAAAATGACAAAATTAAGAATTGTTTTGGAGCTTAATTCAATTTTAGCTTTAAATACTGCTACTTTGTAATCTATAATTCTCTTTCCAATTACCAACAAAAATTTATGTATCAAACACCTTAAAAATATTCATACTACTTAATTCAGTAATCTTTTTTTTTAAAGATTTTATTTATTCATTTGAGACACAGAGATACAGAGAGAGAGAGAGAGCATGAGCAGGGAGAGAGGCAGAGGGAGAGGGAGAAGCAGGCTCCCTGCTGAGCCAGGAGCCCGATGTGGGGCTCGATCCCAGGACCCTGGGATCATGACCTGAGCCGAAGGCAGACGCTTAACCATCTGAGCCACCCAGGCGCCCCTAATTCAGTAATCTTAATGAAATATTTTTCAAGAAAATAATTCATAATCCATACAATAATTTATGTACAAGGATAGTCATCAAAACACGATTTATCTTGCAATCAGAGCAAGTAACCTAAATATAAAACAATAGGAAAATATTAAGCAAGCTACGTCATTCGGCCATGCTAGGGAATACTATACAGTTCTTAAAATGTCTATAAAATATATTCAATAGCATGGAAGTGTATATAATATAAATTACATGGAAAAGCATGATAATAACTTGTGTATACTATGTGTAAAAAATAGTGCATACATATTACATATGTATAACACAACTTAAAAATACATCCAAGTGTATTTTTCTAAATATTCTAAATTTTTTTAGTGGGCAAATATATATATATATCCATATATATATATCCAAAATATATCCAATATATCCTGATAAATATATATCCAAATATCCTCTCTCTCTCTCTCTATATATATATATATATACCCAAACATATAAATTTTGGAAAATAATAGATGCTCTTTTGTGAAAGCAGTAAAGGTGTAAAGAGTACCAAAGTTCCCAAAAGATGGTCATCGTGTCTGCTCCAGCCAAGAAGGTCTTCTTTTCACAATGAATGTGCAGAGCATTCCTCCCTCACAGGGAAAAATTTCCTGCCTGACACAACTGTATATATAACAATCCACGGATGTACTGATTATTTAGAGAGTTCATAGCTGGATAAGAAAGAAGAATCTTGCCTTCCTTTTCACTTCACTATTCTCCTTCCTGCTTTGCTCCTCCGATCACACCTGCCAGCATCTGGCAAGTTTTGCAGCTCTGAAAACACCTAGGGATTTCTGCACAGGTTCCTTGCAGATTGTAAATCTATTTAGAGACTTGTACCTGAGGTGACTGATGCCAGGAGGATGATGGGTCCAATTTCAGGGAGTCAACACCCCCAGTAGTTCCACTTTTATCATGGATAAATGTAAGAGCAAAAGTAAACAATTTAATTTTTTTTGCATAGTACACACTGGTATATATCTACTTTCTAATTAAACATGACAAACTACCCCAGTATCTCAAGTTTTTAAAGAATAAAAAATCCTATTTCTTGTAACAATTTTGCCTATTTTTATCCCTCCCATAGGACCTTGAAAGTCTTTTCCATGCCTTCTAGTTCTACCCATATTTCCCCCAAATTGCTTTTCAGAATACTAACAATAATGGTTGATTATATATCTCTCAGCTTCCCAGGCCCAACTGTCTGTCAGTCCTTTCTTCATTCCTACTATTGCTGCAAACATGGGGTTGAAAATTATTTATACTTCACACATTTATTGTCCAACTCACTCATTAGCTAACTCATTCCTGGCTCTAGTCAAGCACCCTCTTCATGAGTTTCTTTAATAACTTTATGTGGGCTTGAGGTCTTGCCAGTTTCAAGTCTGAAGTAATATAGGTAAAGTTTGAACAGGTGTGCTGAACTGGAGAAATAGGGAAAATCCCAAACTATCATCATGTGGATTTCTGACGTTGGGCATTCTATTTTTTTTAAGATTCTTAATGTTTTAAGTAATCTCTACAGTCAACATGGGGCTCAAACTCATGATCCCAGGATCAAGAGTCTCATGCTCCCCTGACTGAGTCAGCCAGGTGTCCCTCTGATGCTGGGCATTCTATTTGTTACGAGAGCAGTTATACACTAGTTAAGCCACCACTTAAATCTAAAAGTATTTGGAATGAAAGAGACAGCACAACAATATGCTAGTCAACAGAGCAGTTGAACTAAAAAGTCAAATCATGAAAGACAATACAGGAAGTAATTATTAAGTGATATTAGTTATTTTGAGAATTAAAAAAAAAAAAGAAAGAAAGATTGTTGCTTTGCTTCTTCCCAGCAAGTTCTAGTGTTGACCTATAAATGCAAGATGCTTTGATAAGCCTGGGATTTTAAAAATCTATACACATAGTCTATATTTGGACTAGCTGTTAAACAAGTGTAAATTAGGTATAGCACTTTGTGCTGAAGCATCACAAACAGTGTTTTGCCATACATATTCACAAAATAAGCCCCCACACCCCTCTTCTCTACCATCTCAACAGACTCCACTATCAGTATAATGGAATTCCACCATGCTTTCTTTTACATTTTAGGGTTTTGTTGTAATTGTTGTTGTTTTCACAATTTCCATTATAATATTGATAGTCACACAAAAAAATCTCCACAGAAGTGCAATCTAGAAACACTCATATTATTTGGTAATAGACAGAGAAAATAGTTCAGTAATATATGAGACTGATTTGTGAGTCCTTCCCCCTGGTTAACTGACAGTTTCTATTAGTATTGTAGCATGGGCAGGTTCTGATTTTTCTGTTTGCACATTATTGCATAATCAAGTACAATCTTGGGCAAAGGTTGGCATATCAGGAAATTGGATATCAATTAATAGGTACTTGCTTTCCTGTCAACCTTTGTTTAACAAATTTCATTGTGCTTCCTGCTGAAAAATGTTGAAGAAAAGAGGATTTTCCTTCATTGTTTCAGAAACAGAGATATGATAAAAGGAAAAACATTACTAAGCCAAACTGGCTCTTGAGGTATCGAAATTTTGAATTCAAAATCCCAAAAAGATAAATGGTGAGAGAAACTGGCAGGTAAAACCCTCATTTCTTATCTGGGAAGGGGAGATAAATGTCATTCAGGAACATCTACCCCTTTATTTGGCTTTTTCTCCTCAATCTCAGTAAACCAGCCACTGCTCATGATCCTCAGAGTTGGCTCTGCTCTCAGAGTGCTAATTTGGTTACATTTAGAGCAAAGTGTCTTCTCCTTTTAATATCTTCATACCTCTCTTGTCCATGGGGATAAGGAGAAGGAGAGAGAGGGAGAGAAAGACCGCTGAGAGAAAACCTTTGAGGAACATATACATGTGGGGCTATCACGGTAGACAAATTATTTCAAAGTGGTAAATCAGGAAATCACTTTAGACTGTGCTACAATTTCCCCTAACCAGATGCTACAAATTAACAGGATTTCACTTACGGTGGAAAAATATGACCTGAGAACTTTAAAAATTATTGATTTTTTTGTTGTTGGGTTTTTTTTTTTTTTGGTTACTTATTGGTTATATCTAAGTTTGGGTCACACTATGCATTTTAATCTATATCATCCTAAATAGGTAATCTCCTAATAATGTAATGATTGGTACACCCACATTTTTACTTTTATAGAATAAAATTCGACAAGTTTACATATTTTATTTTGCAATCTCTAGTAGAGGCAAGCCAAATCTTTATCCCTATATCCACACAGGTTCACTTGTTTTGGTTTTATATAAGAAATTCAATTTTAAATGAAACTAGGAATCAATAAAAAGGTAGAAAATGGTAAAACTTTCTTTTTTATAGAGCCACAATAGGGGAATTCTACCTTTGAGGTCTAAGTTTAAAATTTTCTTCACTGAATGCTGGCTTAGCATCCCAAACTGGGTGAATGCAGCAGTCCAGATGACACTGACCAAGCCTATGCCCTCTTCCTTTTGGACTGAATTATGAACTCAAACAATATTAAAATTATGTTAATAAAAGAACACAGAAGATTTAAAAATGATGCATGAATTAAATTTATGTAGATTTTTTTTTTTTAAAAACCTGAATATACACAATTTGGAATCCAACAACAACTAAGACATTTCTGTACTGTTTTTCTTAGGTGATAATGTAAAAGTTATACTTTGAATGTAAAAAAAAGCATTTTAACAGTCCACTACAGTTTTTGCTCATAAATTAATAATTCTACATTCAGACTGAAGAAGCAAATACCACTGTTTGAGACCTGAAAATTGATGAGCATGGATGCAGATTTTAAAATCCCGACTATGTACAAAATGTCTGAATTTCATCGCACATGAAATAAGTAGCCCAAAAAAACCATTCTGGGTTTCACACTGGCCATGCCTAGAATAGAAGGTTGCAAACTGCCAGATGACAACCTCTCAGATAATCAATTAAACCACATGCAGTATCAAATGAACAAGTAGTAGTTTGTGTAAGGCAAACAGAAGGTCCCCTTATGGTTCTAACTGCTCACAGACTCTTAAGAAACACAGAAACCAGAACTGGAAGGCAATTTAGAGAATCCTATTAACACACTCTTTAAAAAGATCAAATTGACGACCATTGAGTCTGAATGACTTGCCAAAGTTCCAACAAACCCTTCCATGGGATCTAAGTGCTCTGACAAGCAACTCTTTCCACTGCAGAGGGCAATCTTTCAAGTTAGACTCCCTATGGTCTCTAAAGGCAAAACAGCCTGGAGTATTGAGGAAATTACCTAGATAATTAAAATTCCAAACCATTTACAATAATAAAGTAAAATCTCAAGCTTTGAGGGTAGCTTTTCAATCATAAAATAAAGATAAAATTTTGAAGTGAATACAGTGTAATGCTAAATAACGTAGAGCATGGGAGAAAAGAAGTATGTATATTTCTTTGACATTTATATTTCTTATAAATATTTATAGTTCTCTCATAAATATTTATATTTTATATTTATAAATATTTCTTGTAAGTCTATTTATATATAATATATATTTCTTATGTAATTTTTATATACATATATATATCTATAGAGAGATACTATATTTCCAAAATAAGAACCATTTTTTTAAACCAGCTTTCTGTGTTTCTAAATGTTAAAACCAAACAAGCAACAAACAAAACCCCATTTACTATTATAATCAATTAACATTCTTAATCTCTTATTTTCTGGATCTACTTTGGTTTACCTGCTCATTACCACTAGTCTTTTTTTTTAGATTTTATTTATTTACTTGACAGAGAGAGAGAGAGCACAAACAGGGGGAGCTGCAGGCAGGGTGAGAAGCAGACTCCTTGTTGAGCAGGGAGCCTGATGCTGGGCCATCCCAGGACCCTGGGATCATGACCTGAGCCAAAGGCAAACACTTAATGACTGAGCCACCCAGGTGCCCCTACCCCCAGTCTTTTACAATCACTGAGCCACCACAGATCCCCAGTGGGGCCTCCGCAGTGGTACAGGCAATATTGAGCAATATTGCCCCCTTATGATATTATTGTGGTTGATAGAAAAATCCAGAAAATGCATCTGCCTTATAGACTATTGTCCCTGACTATTTATAAGCATATACAAACTCTCCATTGAACTACTGAAAACTAGTCACAAGGGAAATTTTAGAAATGACTTACTCTAGGGGGTGTTTATCAAAAGAACCTTTCATCCAAACAGAATGTTACTTTACATATGAATACTAATAACATACAGACCACCATCTAAAAACCAATGGCCAAGCCTAACAGCCTCAGGGAGCCATATTTTGCTTTTAGTATTAATCTGCTGCTGTTGACCCCAGAGCCTTTTGCATCTCTTCTTCTTTAACACATATATCTCTGCCTCTGTATCATGTACTTGTACTCTCATAATACAAGAAAACAAGGAAGCTTAAAACACACAGATTTCCCTCAGTATGACAAAGGCTATAATTATAGAACAAAATCTTTGTGCTTTTTATCAATCAATTATAACAGATGCTTAATCTTCACTTCTAGAAAATATAACCCATCCCCATATGTACTGGTAGATTCTTGATCAAAATTGTACCTTCCATGCTATGGACATCTTCACCAAAAGAGGTTTTATTTATTTATTTATCTATCTATCTATTTATTTATTTATTTTTAACTGTTCTTTTTTTTTAAAGATTTTATTCATTTGACAGAGAGAGAGACAGCAAGAAAGGGAACACAAGGGGAAGAGGGAGAAGCAGACTTCCTGCTGAGTGGAGAGCCCCATGCAGGGCTTGATCCCAGGACTCTGGGACCTTGACCTGAGTCAAAAACAGACACTTAATGATGGAGCTACCCAGGTGCCCCCAAAAGAGGTTTTATTAATGTAGCAATCTTCTCAGTTATCATTCACAGGAACTGGCCGTTATGATTCAATGGATTAGCCCCATATTTTCTAAACTGTGTTCTACAAAAAACTTCATGAAGTGTTAAATGGGTCCCCCACCCCCCAAGAAAAAAATGCCCAATGAAACATGATTTTTAAAATATTGAATTCTTCACTCCTCTCATGAAAATTTACAAAATCATTAGCATATTATGGGCCTGAAATTCCTGCAGCAAAGAAACCTATTTTATATCTTTAACATAATTTCCAATATGATTTGAGCGGAAATATTTTGATTATGGTGCCCACATTTACATTCTATAGAACAGAATTCTCTTAAGAAACCATTATTTTAGCCCATACCACAGAAAATGACATTCTCACAGGAAATTTTGGTGCCTAGGGCCAAAACAAAGGAAAGATTCAGAAACAAAAACTCATTCAACAGCACAATTAAATATGCCCTCATACCAATGAATTATCTGTAGAATGTTTAACAGCATAAAAAAAGGAATATAGCGCAATCAATCCTGGTCCTCATACGCTCAAACGGTTATTCCCAAACTTTTTTTTTTTTTTTTTTTTGACAGAGAGAGAGACAGCTAGAGAGGGAACACAAGCAGGGGGAGTGGGAAAGGGAGAAGCAGGGCCCCCACCGAGCAGGGAGCCCGATGCGGGGCTCGATCCCAGGACCCTGGGATCACGACCCGAGCCAAAGGCAGACAGACGCTTAACGACTGAGCCACCCAGGCCCCCCCCCCCCAATCTTTTTTTTATTATGTGTACTGTTTTGGAAAGGCAAAGCACAGAATTCACCGATGATGAGAAATCATGCTTGGAGAACACTTAGCCATGTCCACCCCTGCAATAACTCTAATACTACACAAAGATTCTTGGTCTATAAGTTGTGGAATCACTGGTCTACATAATAGGAATGGCACTGTTTTCCATAATTTTTTTTTTCTTTTTGGAAACAAGTTCACAGGAATCCTCACATATAAAGCTATGGTTCATTTTATGTGCAAAACAAACACCCAAATAGGGGAATTTCTGCAATAAAATTGATCAAAGGTACAGTTTTACCACAAGGGTCATTTGCTACACAAATTCATTTAATAAATATTTACTAAGTATATTCTACAGGACAGGCCCTAAGCTCTGTAACCATTCTAGTCTACTTCCCACCTGATATTTGAACTTATCTCTTGGATGGATATTTAGTGTCAGCAGGATTGGAAAAACAATATTACAACAAATTACCCAAATTGTTGTTTCTTTTAAAACAAATTTTGGTTTGCATAGATGCACATGTGTGATCCAGAAAACTTGTTTCTTCTACTCATTAGTGTTATCAATTGGTAAGACTTATTTAAAAAGTTCAGTTTAAAAAGAATGGTGATGTGATGCTGAACTAAGTAACATATTTTATACGTATGTATCAAACACAATCAGGATTCTATAGCCTTAAACCAATAGCTTTTGTTATCTTTTAAAGTCGATTCAAAATAAATGTATTTCATGTCATGAATCGTAGCATGTGGATTTAGCAAATATTTAACATAAAAGGAAATTGCATTGTAGAACTACGATGATGTTGTAATCAATAGAATCCATATCCTCTTTCAGATTGACTGAAGAAGCACAAATTAGGGCATTTAAAGAGCTGTGACATTCTCATGTCTTAATTTTATTCCCATTCTTGTGAAATGTTAGTTCCATGCATGCTGAAGTTTTTGTTCATTGTATTAATGCCTCTGTGTGATGCTTAAGTTCAATGGAAAATGAAAAGAGGGATACATGAGTTAATGCTTACAAATGACTTCTATTACTCGATGTGGTCTCCTGATGAGAAGGAATAAAGGAATTCTACATCTCCAGCCAGAGATATCAGAGGCTTGACTCTTCACTGAACTGGTGGTACTGAGCAAATTGCCAAGAGGTGAGACCTATCTTAGTCTTGGTGTTCCAAATTTTGCAGCTGAAGAATCTTCTTAATGGCTGGCATAAATGGTCCAGAAGTAAACTGTGCTGGAAAGCGAGCAAACAAATGAAAACCACAGCAGCCTCACTGCACTACTGAGTGTTATTGGGATGGGAAGGCAAAGCCTGATGAATCCGTATATAATAATCAAAACTTGTGTCATATAGAACACTGCTACAACACTTCACTCTCCTTTCTGCTTTGAAATCAGCTTAAGAGCTCTCCAGTGAAAGGGGTAGCAGCTACAAAATACCAGCTGAGTGTATTATATTGTGTGCAATTATACAAATTCTGGCCGAATTAAGTCCCCTATGGTAAAATCTTTGTATATCACATTGAGCCAGTAAAAGCTTCTTCTTGGTCATGAGCCCAAATTCTGGGTTATAAAAATATTTCGTTGGAAAGCTACATATCTATTTATTTATGTGCTTGTGTATTTATTCATTCATTAATTCTTCATTCATACACTTTCAACAAATGTCTGATAGGTGCCTATCAAGTACAAGGTCTGTCCATAGACATAGTTCTGCCTCATGGAGCTTATAATCTAATGGGAAAAAAAATGGAGGAGAAAGATTTTAAGCAAATAAATACACCCTAATTATATGTCACACTGTAATAAGTGCTTTAAGTGAAGAATAAGCTTTTGTGGAAAAGTAGAATGGGAGGATCTAATTTAGACAATAGTGAAGGTCACAGAAGAATATAAAATCATGTGTGCTCCTAACAGAGCACTTGTTGTTGCTCTGTAGTATGCAGTAGAAACACCACAGAAGCAGGGCCAAGTAAGCACCAGCTTTGCCATTCAGTAAGTTAGTGCTATTCCCAAGTCCTAAAGCTATTTTCTCTTCTGAAAAATGGAGATGAGGTTAACACCTGTGTTACCAACTTTACCAAGTTCATCATCAGGGTTGAAGATTAAATGACAAAACACTCGAAGTATTCCATAAATTGCAAAATGGCATAAAACTGTTAGTTATAATTTCTCTAAGTTACACCTCAGCCTGTATTATAAAATAACTTAAAGGATTCCAAATGGTTGGTAGGCTTCTTATGCAATGACAGTATGCATGATACAATACAGAACCCATATGAGAAAGAAAGGTCCTGTGTCAATGGGAAAAAGAAGAGTCACAACAGCAGTGTCAAAGGCTGAATCCACATTGCTTTACTTGCAAAAACTGGAAAAAATTTTATATGTAAATAAGCATATTTGCACCATCACTTCAAACCAAATATTTCTATGTGCAACACACCATACAGTCCCTGAGCCAGGCACAGGCAAGAGGTGGTTCACAACAGGACAATGTGTGTAAGATCCATCTTTTAAGAAATAGAGCAACATAAGCTTTACAACCTCCCCAAGGGAAAAGACAGAAAGCATTCTCTTTGCACTCTCTATACCATTCTTTCCAATATTAAACACAAACTTCCCTTCGTAAAAAGCATATTATGTAAGGTATTATTTTCATCCATCTCTGAAGTTCATTATATGCTTTCTTATCAGTGCCCCAGCATTGATGTATGATCATCACTTATGCACGAAACATACTGCCAGTGAAAAGTAATGTCCTCAATAAACAGCCACCTCCAAAATGCAGCAACCTGGAACCAAATGCCAACACACTCCATGGACCTTACCCCTGGAGTGCCTTCCATGTAAGCAGTTTTCCAACCCCAACTGGGTCAGAGAAACACTTTTTCCTTTCTGCTGAGTCATCCCCCAGCTTACTTTATAATAAGAGCATTACCACATTTCCAACCTTTAAAATGCTAATAACAACTGATATGCAAACTTTAAATATGGCCCAAGCCTCTAGAAAAAAATCAGTAAAGGATAGCTTTCTACTGTGTATTTGTGTAGCTGTGATTGCCTACCACGATTTTCTCTATAGAGAAGTGTGATACCACTTCGGAATCCATTCCGTAGGCATGCTATGGGCATCTGGAAAGCCCGCAACTGATTTACTGAATGTTAAGTGATTTGCCTAAGGCTAGATGTTCCCATAGACTTGGAAATAGAACCAAAAACTCCAACCCCATTAGGCTCTTTTCAGCACACTACCTGGACTCCTGGGATTCAGCTCTTCCTTTACCTGAGATTCTAGCACGGTGCTGGACACTATATTCTAGTTCAGCATTCTCTATTGGCAAAGAAACCTCTAGACTCTGAAAGGTGGTGGTGGGGGAGGAAATTGATTAACATAAATTTGATCAAAAATGCCTCAAAGCTGAATTCTCCAGACCTCAGATCCCAGCTCACTCTAGCCAAAATGACCTTTCCTACTCTTTCTGAAGAAAGGAAAGACAAACTGATAGTGCAAATGTCTGTATGTGTGTGTATGCATGGTTTTGTACACGAGTGAGACTGTATCCATTTTACAGTGATACAGCTCCAAAGCTGCTTCTTGTGATGTGCCAAAACTATGTTATGTACAATACTTATTTTACATCTAGACACTTTTTTAAAAAGTGGATTTTATAATAAGAAAATGCAACAAATGAAGAAGGAATACAATAGAACTAGAATAATGGATGAATATACACCTCATAACAACTAAAGATACACATTATATATTACCTAAAAGGAACTCAAGACCAAAAAAAAGACAATTTATGATTTACATGGATGATATCAGAAAAAAATAATCCTGTAGCTACATTTTTGTTAGGACTGAGTTAATTTTAATGGACTAAGTATAAATTAATAACAAAGTACAAGATAAAGCATAGAAGTTACTATTAATACTACTAGCATTTGAATCTAGTTTTCTATCCTCAATACTTTAAAGTTAATTAAGTAAAAATTAAGTATGTATAGTTTCTTCTCTGAATTAATAAATCAAACAATGGCTTATTCTAATCAAATTTAAAAAAAAACCATGAGTACTTTAAAATATTGTTTTCATTTTTAAATTTATTTTTAAGAGTTATAGAACTACTTCATTCTCTGAGTAAAAATACTGTTTTGAAAATAAAATTTTCTAATTGTTTTACATCTTTAATATTTCTTTGTTTCCTACACTTTCAATAATTTTCCTCCATTTATTCATCTCCCCATCTAAATATTCAACACATGCTTTTATACATGAGGACCAATGCTTAAGCATCAGAATTATAACAAATGTATACAAAAATTTTCCGTGAACAGTGTTCTTTCACATATACAATGTCACTTAAATATATAAACTAAATCTAAATAATTAACCATGCATAATCTTAAAATATTATATGAAATCTTAAAACAAAAGCTAAGAGAAACAATGGAAGTTATATAAGACAAAATGGCTTTCATTTGAATGCTGTCAAGTCAGCTAATTATTAAAAAGGTGCATGAAAAGAAGAATTGGAAGATTAGGAAAAATGGAAATGTAGAATATCTCTATTCTCCATGACACAAGTTATAGCAAAATAATGTTAAATATTGAAATACTCAATTTCATTCTTAGACTGTCTCTACAAAATACCAAAAAGCATGATGATGTACACATGTATATATACAAATATATTCATTTATTTATTTGAGGACAGAGGTCTTCTTTGGAAGTACCATCTGCAGGCACTCCCAGTAGATAAAGATTGTGCTTTCCAACTATTTAAAGAGAAAAACACCAATATTACTATTATGCAGTGTATGTTATTCTTTACAATCACCCCCAAAAGTTCATGAACATGCACATATCTTCTCCACCTTGAGATACAAATGCTTTATGTATTCTTATTTGAAACACTGGTAAGTTTTTATTTCACTAAATAAATGTTTTCAAAAATATATCTATGAAAACCCAAGAAGAAAATTTCAAGGAATGAAACTTCCATGATCATTTATCCTTAATTTTCTTTTAAGTTTTGCTTCTACTGCAACATCCTCACGCCTCTATCTAAATTTACATTTTAGCCAAAAGATTCATCTGAAGCCACATCTCAAATCATGTCAGTCACATGCTTGAAACATTTACGGGGCTCCTTATTTCTTGACAATTAGC
Source organism: Neomonachus schauinslandi (assembly GCF_002201575.2). Taxonomy (NCBI): domain Eukaryota; kingdom Metazoa; phylum Chordata; class Mammalia; order Carnivora; family Phocidae; genus Neomonachus; species Neomonachus schauinslandi. The sequence goes on along the minus strand of NC_058411.1, from coordinate 117,752,840 downwards.
ATCTGAAATTGGCATGGCAGAGAAGAACCTAAGTGAACAGGAGTTTGTACTACTTTTCCAATTTCACCTTTTGATCTCCCCTTCATAATCTCCTATCCTGCTTATCTATCCATCCATACCTTTGCCATTTTCTTCCCTAACCCACAACACCCTTCTCCATCTATGCCACTTACACATGAAACCTTCCATGTCAGAAATAATCTTTCTCCCTCTTCCCAGTATCAGCCCCCACCCCCTCCTTCCCTCTCTCTCTTCTGTGTGCTCCTTTCTTTTGTTCCTCTAATGGGACTGACTACATCCTACTTTTTGTTAACAACCATTTGTTACAACCTCTAATAGCTACAATACTCTTAAAGCAAGACCATTTCTTATTTAGTTTCATTACTTCACAAAACTTAGTTTTGTGTGACCAGTAAGGTGATTAAGGAAGTTCATAAATGGAATTTATTATTTTTAAGCAACATGATTGAAGGATGGTTCTAATCTTGTGCTTGCATTTCTCTGTTCTTTCCTTATGAAATATGACCTCCAAAATTATGCTTAACCATTGCTATTCAAAGTGTCTTTAATAATAGGTCAAGGGGAGCCTGGGTGGTGTAGTTGGGTCAGGTATCACACACTTGGTTTCAGCTCAGCTCCTGATCTCAGAGTCGAGGGATAGAGCCCCACATCAGCTCCTGTGCTCAGCAGCAGAGTCTGCTTGGGATTCTCTCTCCCCTCTCCTTCTGCCGCTCCCCATGCATGTGTGCAAATGCATGCTCTCTCTCTCAAATAAATAAATAAATCTTTAAAAAATAGGTCAAATATCATAACCGTAATTGTGAGCAAATATGTAAAGGGAAATCATATTTTCCTAGCATAAAATTTTATTCAGTCCACTCGTTGATGATATTTCAAATGTGAGGCAGTCCCATCTGTCCAATGGCTTTCAATCTCCAATCCTATCAATTCTTAAATTTGTTTACAATGAATATATGTTTAGAGAGCCACAAAATTACCATTATGAGAACACAAAAAAATAGTATACTATCGTATGTTATGCATAATTATTGGCTTTGGGATATAAACTAAAAGATTATTCAGTATAATGGCTTGTATCTTCAATTTGTCTTTCTATTATTTGGGTCCAGAGAAAATTGGGACACTTCAATTCACAGTGCATGAATTAGGCAACTATTGCTGAAGTTTTCAAAGGTACCAAGTATCAGCATGATGACAACTGGGTAACTATTCTTAAAAATTAACTCAAAGAAAATGTGCAATGCTGTACAAGAACGCATTCTCCTTATTTACCTGGTTGTTTTAATATTGTATAGAGTTCTTAAAGGACCACATCGATGTATCTTCTATTTCATTTGACATCCAATATACATATTTTTATATAATAATCCACTAAATATGCAATAATCTTCTGTGAAGAATTCTCTCTAAAGAATGTGAAATTCTCAATTAAGAAAATCACAGATTATGTCAACTTGTTCCCTTAAGATCATAAAGCATACCGTTTGGACAGGATTATTTTTACAAGATTATAAAAAAAGTAAAACATATGTATAATGTTAATTTTGAATGTTACGTATGTGATATCCCTTCTGTGTTTCTTACTAACACTTTTATTATTATAATGCCTTGTACAAAAATGTCCGAGGTGATATACTGAAAGAAAAGTACATGACTTGGGGCACGTGGGTGGCTCAGTTGGTTAAGCGACTGCCTTCGGCTCAGGTCATGATCCCGGAGTCCTGGGATCGAGTCCCGCATCGGGCTCCCTGCTCAGCAGGGAGTCTGCTTCTCCCTCTGACCCTCTTCCCTCTCATGCTCGCTCTATCTCATTCTCTCTCTCAAATAAATAAATAAAATCTTTAAAAAAATTTAAAAAAAGTACATGACTTTGAAATCATGTATTATAATTTTAAAACTTTAGATTGAGTGAAAATTTGATGAAATTAATTTTGTGTGGTCAAAGATTTCTTCCTACAAAATCCACAGTAGTATATATTTTAAATATATCTTGCTAAACAGTCTATTTAAATTAGTAGTTTTAATTTATTTGTAAATGTACCTATTTCTATAATTAATTGCGATGTTTCTCAAAATACTGTCCACAAAATACTTGCTTCAAAAAAGTGTGAAGCACTAGTTTTAAATGCAGAGACCCCAAGATTCCACTCCAGGGCTGGATCAGAATCTCTTGGAGTGAGGAACCTGGGAGTATGCATTTAAAACAAGTTTGCTCAGGTGACTCTGACATACACCAGACTTGAGAAACCTACTGGGTCTATCTGAAACCATGCCTCATTATATTCTCAATGTTATGTTGGAAAGAAAAGTCGCCAAATGGTTTTTCCCAAAAAACATTGTTTCCAAATGTTCATTCTTACAATTTCTAAAGTGCCACTCAACAGAAAATTAAGTCTGTTTCCAAATCCCAGGATATTTCAGCTCAATTAACAAATGAAAGGGGTTATTTTTCTTCTTATACCCTGTTGTCCTAAAGTGTCCTGAGCAAAAAAGCCTATGGTACCCACTTCGCACCTCGGGATACGAACCTCTGCTTTCCACACGTTACAATATTGAATCACGACAGCATGAACATAGCTCTAAGTGACACTGGGCTCACTAGCCTTCTACTCTCCTGGCAGAGCGGCCCCTTCCGAGAGCCCGCCTGCGGCCCAGGCCCTCCCGTTCTCAGAGCCGCCAGAGCTCCGTCAGCACCTCCGACAGCGACTGGCGGAGCGGGGTTCCGGGATTCACTGCCAAAGAGATTGACTTTAGAGAACCCACTGAGACAGAGGAAACTGACCGGAAACACCCTAGAATACACAGACCACTGCCCCTGGTCCTCTTCAGCTGCCAACATCTCTTTCCAAAAGACAACAAAGGAAACCGTAAGTACCTCTTACCTAGAATATGAGCCACCCCCACAACTCGCCTCTCTTCCCCGGCTCCCCAGCGCCTGTTGCTAAGGAGGCGAGACGGCACTTGGGAAACCTCAGGACCAGGTGACAAACCGCTGGAGGAGCTGGGAGCACGACGGCTGCGGCGAAAGCCGAGCGCTAAACCGGCCCAGGACCCCTTCCTTCCGCAGGAAGGGTGCGCCCTCCTCACAGCACCGATGCCAGCGACGCCCCGACGCCCCCAGCGCACACCGGGCGGATGGAGGGAGCCGCACGAGCTGGGGGCTGGCTGCCGGAGAGCCGCTCCCTCTGTGGGCCAGGGAAGCTCGGCCCCGTCAGAGGAGGCCTCTGGCCCAGTACTGTGGGCCCAGACAGTGGAGCAGGGGCTCGGGGACAGCCCTGGGGAGGGCCGGCACTCACCATGTTGACTTCGGAAACCATGTCTATGCTGGCGATGTCGATGTTCATCCCCACGCAGACGGGGGGACCTGCGGGAAGAGCACGACACACTGATCAGCCAAGCTCGGGCACGGGGTGCGGGTGGCTCTGAGGATAGGGGTGCCTACCCGAGGAGTGGGAGCAAGGGAAATGCCCTCCACCCCCCCTACTCCGCCGCAGCTCGACTTAAGCACCTTCCTCCTCCCTCCTCCACCCAGGCCGCCAGAGCGGTGGGTCGCGCTTCCCGCAGCGGCCGCGCACACCCCTCTTACCCCCGAAGTCGGGTCTTAGGCGAATGTCGTAGCCTTTCAACAGCTTGTCCACCGTCTCCTTCACAAAGGACATGTTCCCGGGATCGTTCACGCTGGGGGAGGGCGCAAGGGGTACAGATAGGAGGGTCAGGCGGCTGCTCACCCGCCAGCGCCCGGCGCGCACACCCGCGCGCCCTGCCCGCCGCCCGGCCCGCTTCCCGTCAACCCACCCGCGACCCTACCTCTGGGCGCAGCACACCACCGCCACCAGCACTGGGGCCGAGAAAATGCCGAAAAGCCTTCCTCCCGCAAAGCCCCACATCCCTCCGCCGCGCCCCGGCACGGGGGAGGGGGCGCCCCGCCGCCGTCGCGACCCGCAGCCGGGGCTGCTCCTGCTGCTGCCGCCGCCGCCGCCGCCGCGCTGGCCCCGAGCGGAGGAGGGCGGAGGGGGAGGGGGAGGGGAGGAGGGGGAGGAGCGGGCCCGGGGAGAGGAGGAGCCGCAGGCTGGGGAGCGGAGAGAGGGGGAGGAGGCAAGGCGAGCCGGAGGCGGAGCCGGCTGCGCCGCTCACCCTGGCCTCCCCCGCACTCTCCGCGGCCGGTGGCCCAGGCCCTCTGCGCTCCCTCCCGCCCCCGCGGCTGCGGAGCGGGACCTGGAGCCCGGCTGGCGACAGCAAGCTGGAGCCGCGACTGCGCGGCACGGAGCAGGGCCGGGCTCGGCCGCGAAACCAGCTCCGCCGCGCTCCCTGCGACCGGGCGAAGGAGGGGACCGACGGCGACACGGGCAGAGGCGGTGAGGGAAACGCTATCGGCTTCCCCTCCGCCCCTTCCCTGGGCCCGACCCCCTCTACGACCCCAGCCCAGCTGCGACACAGGCCGAAAGCCAGTGGGTGAAGTACAGTGCCTGTGCCCACGGGACTGCGCGCTACAGCGTCCAGATAGAGGCTGCGGGTCGGGGGGAAACCCCCACCTCACCTGCGGGGCTCAGAGCCTTGAGTCCCCAGGGTCCAGGAGAGCCAGATGGGCAGCAAGAGAGCCGGGAGCCTGGAGCACATGGCGTTGCTCCTCCGACCTAATCTGGGTGGGATCCGCTCTCCCCCACAGCCACTGAGCATTCAAACAGCGACGCGGGGATCCCCGCCCCTGCCCCCACCCACGGGCTTTCCCGCCTGACCCATGATCCAGCCCCTCGCATGGCGGCCCGATTAATTATTTATGCTCTGTAAGACCATTTTAAAAAATCGGCTCATTAAGCTATTCCTCTCAGTGTCACCTCCGAACATTTCATACGAGCACTGGGCCCTCCCTGCTCACGTAAATACATTTATAATGAATGGTAAAGAGAGGCCTGATTATGTGCACCTTATCAGTAAACTGGAGTCTAAATCAGACCTGGAGACCCTGGACTGTCATTCCAGCGCTGGGAAAATAACTTGCTTTTTCTGGTGCAGCGTGGAGCTGTCCGTGGTTCTTATAAAGCCAGGAAACTCCTTTTCCCTAGGATAGGCTTCAATCCTTTGGTTCTCATTAGAAAACCAATGATACTTTGGCTAAGAAACAGACCGATGTACACCACAAACAACCCTGCCCTGTGTGTCACCACAGTGTACCTAAGGGGTATTTGTTCACCCATGACCACAGGTTGCATATTTTTCTTTAGTGAATAGTCTTCAATAAAATTTCTCTGTGCCTCAGACTTCGAATACTGAGAAACATGGTTACACAATTCTACTTGTAGTCAACCAACAAAACCTACAAATCAAGTTCACTTTTGTGCTTGATAGACTTTCTTGGGCCATTCCAGGACTTAATTAATTAATAGATAACTGCCTTTCTGTATTGACTTACTTTTTTCTATAAAGATTAAGGTTTTTGGGGTGCCTGGGTAACTCAGTCGGTTAAGCATCCAACTCTTGGTTTCTGCTCAGGTCATGGTTTCAGGGTCCTGAGATTGAGCCCCACATGGGGCTACCCACTCAGTGCAGAGTCTGCTTGTCCCTCTCCTTCTGCTCCTCCCACTGCTCTCTCTCTCTCTCACACAAATAAATAAAATCTTTTTAAAAAACGATTAAGGCTTTCTTTTTTACTGTTGAGACTTTATGTAGGTAAATACCTAAGTCTAGACCTTTATTCTCAAGTTGGCATGTTTCTGTGCATTAATCTTAAATATCATCGTCTTTTTAAAAAAATCAATTTTATTTTTGGAACAGAAAATGTGACTGCAGAACCTGAAAGGTTGATATTAAGATAGGTTAAAAGACAAATATAGCTCCCTAATTGTTTTCTGGAAAAGTCTGTTCACAGTTATTTTGTGTTCTGTGTCCTGTTAATGTGCAATGGAATTATAAGGAAAATGAGTTCTATGTTATCATACCTTCCCCTCCACATTCATGGTTCAGTCTATTTCTATTTGTGTATACCTCTTTTAGAGAAATGCCCTGCTGGGGATCACAGCTATAGGAAGTAAACAATGAGAATAAAATGAGTAAAGCTGATAATATAATAAGTATTATCCCCCTTTCTACTATTTTATATGTTCTAAAACTTGCAAAACCACATTATAAATGTAATTATTATCCAACTGTGTACCACTTCAGATCTTAGCTTCAACCAGTGTCTGAGATTCTTTTTTTTTTTAAGATTTTTTTATTTATTTGACAGAGAGAGAGATAGTGAGAGAAGAACACAAACAGGGGGAGTGGCAGAGGGAAAAGCAGGCTTCCTTCCAGGACCCCGGGATCATGACCTGAGCTGAAGGCAGATGCTTAATGACTGAGCTACCCAAGTGCCCCACTGTCTGAGATTCTTGACCTTATTTTTCATCCCAGTTGCTGCTTTAGCATGCAATTCCACAAGAGCTCTGATCAGCTTTGCATGAGAACAAACTCACATCCCTCACTTCATGTCCACATTCCTTGTCTCTCACCTCCCACTTTCAAGTTTCTCAGTTGACAATGAGATCCAAGATGCTACCTGCTCAGTACTTACATATGTGCAATCTGAAGTTGCAGGAGAGCTAGCCATCCATGGGGTGGAATTTTGGTGAATGAGAGGTGGGAGCCAGGTAGATAGATAATTTTCCCTTTATTGCCCCCTAAGAAATGTCCTAAGATGCAGCAGTAGCTCCTATGTGTTCTCTCTTCTTCCATGCCTCAATCCACTTGTCGTTCATTCTTGTTTTCATCAGTATTGCACACTTTAGTAAAACTGTAGCACTTAAATTTTGCCTCAGGATATATTTTCTGGAGAATCCAGATTAAGTCATCAACCAATTGGCAAATTATTAAAAGTAACATCTAAACTGCAGTCTTTTTTAATACGAAAGCAAAATCAAAGAGAAACATTGTGGTGAGTATATACAGGTATAATTAATGTACATGAGTTATAAGACTCATCATGGTTGTTGCCCAGCTTGCACTTATATGAGCAACAAAGGCTAGGCATGCAGCCCCTGGACCCACCCTCCTGTATCAGCTCCTTCTCACATAGCCATTTTGAAGGGTTGAATGAACACTGAACTCCAGGTACCTCCATCCTGTGACTCTTCTTGCCAGGATTCCTGAAACCAAGAATAGTTCCATATCTCTACTAGATGGTGCTAATGTATTAGCCAAACCAGCAGGAAATTATTGATTCACTTTTCATTTTAACTTATTTTCTACTGAAGGAGAAAAAGGATATGGGGTCCCACAATGGGTAAATTTTCATGTCAGAAGAAAAAGGACAGGAATTCCATTGTTTCATAGGAAAGTGGTTTTAACCAGGGTAGAATAATATTTTGGGGTCCTTGAGGTAGGAAGAAAGAAGAGAAGAAGATAAGTGAAGAGCATCACATGATCACTTTACCTGGCTGACCCAAATGCCTTTCACCAAACTGTCTCTTGTTCAGTCTTAGTTGTCTCTTATTTGTAGAGAATCAACTTGTTTTTTTAAACAGCATCAAAGCTTCTGACAATATATTTTAAAGCTCTTTAAAAATAATTCAATCAATTGGAGGTATAACATATGAAATAAACTGTTAAATCTATAGTTAGCTGAGTCTTGGCACATGTATAAACCAGTATACATTCTCATCACCCCCTAAATTCCCTCTCAATCCTTAAACCTACATGTCATTCCCAGGGATTCTAGACAAGCACTGACCTAAGTTCTATCATTACAGATTTTTTTTTTTTTTTTTTGCCTAGCATTTCACATAAGTGGAGCTATGCAGTTATGTTATTTAATATCTGGATTCTTTCTTTTACTACTGTGTTTCTGATATCTATACATGCTATTGCAGATCCATAGTCTGTTTTTCTTGACTCCTGAGTGGTGTTCCATTGTATGGCTATTTCACAACTTATTTATCCATTCATCTGTTTTTGAACCTTCCTAGTTTGGACTACTGTAAATACAAAGTCATATATAGGTCTTCTATGGATATATGGTTTAATTTCTCTTAGGTAAATACCTAGGAGTATAATGGCAGAGTTGTATATAAGCTAATGTTTAGCTTTATAAGGAACTACCAAATATTTTCCACAGCAACTGAGGATTTTACATTTCAACTGTAATGCATGAGAATTAAGCTCTTCCATATCCTCTCCATCCATTCTAGTGGGTGTATAGTGGTATGTCATTGTGATTTTAATTTGCATTTGCCTAATGACATGTAAGTATATAAACCAGTATAATTTATTTCATAGTGACCACTCATATCTTCATTTTGAATAAATAAGATTTTCCCCATTTTTAAATTGCCTTCCTAGTCTTTTTTATTAAGATGTAAGAGTTCTTTATATATTCTGAATACAAGTCCTTTGTCAGATATATATAATGTGAATATTTTCTCCCAATCTGTGGCCTTGCTATTAACTTCTTTGATGGTATTTTTCAAAGAAAAGAAGAAATTAATTTGGATGAAGTTTAATTTACAACCTTTCTCCTTTATGGTTCATACTTTTGGTATTCTACCTAAGAAATCTTTGCCTAATCAAAAGTTATGATTTTCTCTGTGCTTTCTTTAAGCAGTTACTATTAATATTTAGATCTGTGATATACTTATAGCTCTTTTTTTATGAATGATGTAGGTAAGAGTCAAAGTATTTTTGTTCCATATGGATGTCTAGTTGTTTCAGCATGATTTGTTAAAAATCTTATTCTTTCCTCCATTGAGTTCCCCTTACATTTATGTTGAAAATCAATTGATTTTATATTTATCTTTTATTTAGCTATTTCATTGACCTATATGTGTATCCTTTCACCAATTTCATATTGCTTTGATTAAGGTAGCTGTAAAGTAAATACTGAAATCAGGTATCGTAATTCATACAACTTTGTTTTTCTTCTTCAAAATTGTTTTTGACTACTCAAGTTCTTTGCATTTTTTAAAAAATTTTATTTATTTATTTGAGAGACACAGAGAGATAGTGAGAGGAGAGCATGAGTGGGGAGGAGAGGGAGATGTGGGGCTCGATCCCAGGACCCTAGGATCATGACCTGAGCTGAAGGCAGACACCCAACTGACTGAGCCACCCAGGTGCCACAAGGTCTTCTCATTTTTATAGACATTTAAGAATGATTTCATTAATTTCCATAGAGAAGCCTCATGGGATTTTAATTCGTGTTAAATAAAATCTATAGATGAATTTAGGGAAAACTAACATCTTGGACAATACTGAATCTTCCAATCTAGGAAAATCCTGTATCTCTCCATTTATTTAGACAATCTTTAATTTTTCACAAAAATATTTTGTAGTTTTCCATGCAAAGGTCTTCATTGGATTCACTAAATTTATCCCTAAGTATTTCATATTTTATACCATTATAAATGCTATTTTTAGTACTTCATTTTCCCATTGTTTTTTGTTAATATATAGAAATATAATTGATTTTTATATATTGACATTGTACCTTAAAACCTTGCTCAATAGAGTTATTATTTTAATAGAATTTAATTTTTGTAGATTTCTCAGGGTTATATAAAAAATTAGTCATCTGTGATTACAGACAGATTTATTTCTTCCTCTCCTATCTGGATGCTTTTTATTTCTTTTTCTTGCCTTACAGCACTGGCTGAGACCTCCAGTACAATGCAAAATAGAGGTGGTAAGAGTGGATACCCTTGCTTTACTCCAATATTATGGGAAAATTTTCAGTTGTTTTGTTTGTTTGTTTTCACCATTAAGTATGACATTAGCATCTCCCTCTTATTTTTCTTCTTTTCTCTCTACCCTTTCTCGTTCTCCTCCTCCTCCTTCTTTTTTCTTCCTCCTCCTCCTCCTTCTTCTTTCCTCCTCCTCCTCCTCCTCCTCCTCCTCCCCTTCCCTGGCCTCTGACACCCTCGGTCAGAGCCTAAAAGCACTCTAATCTATGCCAGATGCATACTTTGTACTGCTCCTGGGCTCTGACACCCTAGGTCAGAGCCTAGGCAATGTGAGGAGGGCATGAGGTTTCATAGCTGGAATGAGTGAAAAGGTCTATTTTTTTGGTTAAAGGCTTAGTTTGGAAGTCACAGCCAAAGCAAGTAAGGAGAGTATCACTGGGGTGGGACAACCTACCATGTGTCAGGACCCATGGAAGATGAGGAAGGCAATGATGTGGGGAAAGCACCCCATGTTTGAAATCAGAGCCAAAACAAGGTAAAGCCACATCTCAATGGAGGTTGGTCTAATGTGGCAGTTGGGATCTCAGAGGGTGAGGAGAGTGTCCAGGCATGGGGTCTGCCCTATGGAAGTTCTAAGCCCAAGCAGAATGAGAAGTGCATCCGTAAAAGGTGGGTTAGCCTGGAATAAGGAGTTGGAGCCCAAGCAGTGTTAAGAAGGCATTCCCAAGATGGGCATGAGTGAGGTGAGAAAATGATGCTGGGGTGATCTGTCATGGAAACTCAGAGCTCAGAAAAAGTGAGGAGGGCCTCCATGCACTGGGATGGCCCAAAATGGGGATTCAGAACCTGAACAAGGAAAGGAGAATATATACCGGGAATGGGAGTAGGGACAACAATAGGAGATTGGTTACATGGGGGTCATTGATCAAATGAGTAAATACGTTAAGGGTAATGGAAGCTAGGTTTCTCTCTGTTAGAGATGGGAGCTACAAATACCAGAAAAGGGAGAAACAATCCCTGTGATGTGAGACTGCAACAAAGGTATTAGTGTGAACTAACAATTTTCAAAATATATAGATAAAGACAAATATATACATATGTGTATATACATACACATATATTTATTACACACACACACACACACACACACATATATATATATTCTTTAGTTCTATCCCAAGGAAGCCTGGGAACAGTGACAGTCCAATAGCATTCAGCATCCCCTGCAGCCAGATACTGGCTTCTACATATAATTTTCTACTGAAAAAAAAAAAAACTTGGTTCTTTGAGAAAATGGGTGATTCTTGAGATGAGCAAGGAAAGTATAAGGTGATTCTAGAGTACCTTGTGCCAAAAAATAAGAAATTGTTCAGAGAATAAGGAAGACATGTCAGAGACACAGAATTCAGCTTGAATGTGTTTATGCTGCCCAATTGTGGAAAAATTTGAGCATAAAAATAAGTAATGACAATAATGAACTATAACCCACAGAAGAAAATAGGAAAATTTGTGTTCATGTGCATTAATTAATTGTTTGATCCCAAATGGTATATATACATAGCTTTTAAGTATGGCCTCAACAAAATACTAATTATAAATGTGAAACATAATACTGCAGCTTAGAGATAGCACCTTAATCAAGTGACAAATATGAATAAATTGAAGAATGGAATAAATCAAAATAATGTGCCCTATGATACAATACATAAGAATACTGTATCAAGGGGCACCTGTGTGGCTCAGTCAGTTGAACGTCTGCCTTCCGCTCAGGTCATGATCCCAGAGTCCTGGGTTCAGCCTGCATGGGGCTCTGCACTCAGCGGGAAGCCTGCTTCTCCCTCTCCCTCTGCCTGTGGCACCCGCTGCTTGTAATCTTTCTCTCTCTCTCTCTCTGTCAAATAAATAAATAAAATCTAAAAAAAAAAGAATACTGTATCAGTTCTGCAGCTTTTCTAACAAAGATATGTAAACTGAATATAATCAAGAGGAAATATCACACAATTCCAAATTTAAATTCTCCAATTACAACTTCAATTACAATGGCCCTGTACTATTCAGAAGTGTCAAGGTCATCAAATTCTGGAGAAGACTGAGAAACTGTCCCCAAACTGAAGAAAACTAAAGAGTCAGGGAATCTTATTGCATGTATGACTCTGAACTTGATCATTTTGCTATAAAAGACATTAATAGGACAATTGGTAGATCTTGAATGGGTTCTAAAGATTGCATGGTAGTAATTTAATATCTGTTTCTTGATTTTGATGTTTGCATTGTAATAACATAGGAAAGTCTCCTTGCATGTATGAAAAACACATATTTGAGGATGATAGTCATCAGCATGGCTTCTTATGCACAAATGGGTCAGGTAAAATTTGTTGTGAAGTACTTCAAAATTTTCTGTAAGTTTATGATGATTTCAATTTAAAAAAAAAGCTGAAGAAAAAGTTTTCTGTAGGTATCATTTATCAGATTAAGAAAATTGCCTTCCACTTCTGGTTTGTGGAAAGTTGTATCAAGAATGGAGTGGAATTTTGTCAGATTCTATAGTTGTTGTTGTTATATCTATGGGGATATTCATAGGGATTTTCTCCTCTATTCTTAATTAATGTAGTAAATGACACTGATTTTCAAATGATAACCAAGTTTTCTATTCCCAGGATAAATATTACTTGGTCATGTTGCTAACATTTTTAACAAGCCAATTAATTTGACTTCCTAATATTTTTTGTTAAGGTTTCTGTGCTTACATTCATGAGCATTTCAGTGTATATTTGCCTTGTCTGGTTTTTGTTTCAAAGCAAAATGAGGCTACAATATGCTCCCTCTTCCTCTAAGTTTTGAAAGACATTTTTTGTAAGATTGTTATAATTTCATTAATTTTTTTTTTAGAATTCATCAATGAAGCTATCTGAATTTGAAGTTTTCCTTAATTTTTAATGATAAATACAATTTAACATGCACAAAGCTATTTAGATGTCTACTTCTTCTGGTGACAGTTTTGCAAATTTATATATTCTAATAAATTTGCCTACTTCATGTCATGTTGTCAAATTTATTAACAAAAAATGCTTATAATATTTGTTATAATTTTATAGATACATAATTATGATCCCTCTTTCTTTCCTGATGTTGGTAGTTTCTTGTGTCTTCTTATTTTTTTCTTGATAAACCTAGTTCAAGGTTTATTACTTTCATTAGTCTTCTCAAAAAATCTGCTTTCAGTTTCACCAATTTCTTCATTTGTAACACTTGTCTGTTTAAACCTACCACCATCTTATCTGTTGTATGTTTCATATGTTCTTTGCCATTTCCCACTTTTTTCTGCCTTCTTAAAAATCAATTGATTATTTTTTAGCATGCAATTCTATCTTTACTGTAGCTTTATTAATTATAACTTTCTGTTTTATCATTAAAAGTTTAGAGCATTCATCTTTATGTAGCCAGTCTATCATCAAATGTAGTAATACAACTTAATGTTTAATGCAAGACACCTTATCACAGTGCAATTTCACCACCCCTTGTGTACTATTTTCCTTTATTTTACTTTTATATGTGTTATAAATACCACAACACATTGTTATTGCTTTAAATATCTTTTAAGAAATTTTTTAAAAGAAAATAATTACTTTATATTTACTTACATATTTTATATTCCTACCACCCTTTATTCCTTTGTGCAGAACCAAGTTTCTTTTTCTTTCTTCCTTTTTTTTGATTTGTTTTTATTAAAATATAAATTATTATTTGTTTCAGGGATACGGGTCTGTGATTCATCAGTCTTACACAATTCACTGTACTCACCATAGCACATACCCTCCCCAATGTCCATCACCCAGCCATCCCATTCCTCCCACCTCCCTTCCACTCCAGCAACCCTCAGTTTGTTTCCTGAGATTAAGAGTCTCTTATGGTTTGTCTCCCTCTCTGGTTTCATCTTGTTTCATTTTTCATCACTTCCCCTATGATCCTCTGTCTTATTCTCGAATTCCTCATATCAGTGAGATCATATGATACTTGTCTTTCTCTGATTGACTTATTTTGCTCAGCATAATACCCTCTAGTTCCATCCATGTCATTGCAAATGGCAAGATTTCATTATTTTTAAAGATTTTATTTATTTATTTGACACAGAAAGAGAGACAGCGAGAGAGGGAACACAAGCAGGGGGAGTGGGAGAGGGAGAAGCAGGCTTCCCACCCAGTGGGAGCCCAATGCGGGGCTGGGCAGCTAAAGGCAGACACTTAACGACAGAGCCACCCAAGCACCCCAAGATTTCTTTTTTTTTTTTTGATGGCTGCATAGTATTCCACTGTGTGTGTGTGTGTGTGTGTGCGTGTGTGTATCACATCTTGTTTATCCATTCATCTGTTGATGGACATCGAGGCTTTTTCCATAGTTTGGCTATTGTGGACATTGCTGCTATAAATACTGGGGTGCATGTGCCCCTTCGGATCTCTACATTTCTATCTTTTGGTTAAATACCCAGTAGTGCAATTGCTGGGTTGTAGGGTAGCTTTATTTTCAAATTTGAAGGAACATCCATACTGTTTCCCAGAGTGGCTGTACCAGCTTGCATTCCCACCAACAGTGTAGGAGGGTTCCCCTTTCCCTGCATCCCCGCCAACATCTGTCATTTCCTGACTTGTTACTTTTAGCCATTCTGACTGGTGTGAGGTGGTATCTCATTGAGGTTTTGATTTGGATTTCCCTGATGCTGAGTGATATTGGGCACTTTTTCATGTGTTGGTTGGCCATTTGGATAAGTTCTTTATAGATTTTGGTTACTAGCCCTTTATCTGATATGTCATTTGCAAATATCTTCTCCCATTCCGTCAGTTGTCTTCTGGTTTTGTTGACTGTTTCCTTTGCTGTGCAAAAGCTTTTTATCTTGATGAAGTACCAATAGTTCATTTTTGCCCTTGCTTCCTTTGCCTTTGGCGATGTTTCTAGGAAGAAGTTGCTGCAGCTGAGGTCAAAGAGGTGGCTGCCTGTGTTCTCCTCAAGGATTTTGATGGATTCCTGTCTCACATTTAGGTCCTTCAACCATTTGGAGTCTATTTTTGTGTGTGGTGTAAGGAAATGGTCCAGTTTCGTTCTTCTGCATGTGGCTGTCCTGTATTCCCGACACCATTTGTTGAAGAGACTGGTTTTTTTTCCATTGCACATTCTTTCCTGTTTTGTCGAAGATTAGTTGACCATAGAGTTGAGGGTTCATTTCTGTGCTCTTTATTCTGTTCCATTGATCTGTGTCTGTTTTTGCACCAGTAGCATATTGTCTTTTTTTTTTCATTCTTTTTTTGTTTGTTTGTTATTATTATCTTATGTTAATCACCATACATAACATCATTAGTTTTTGGTGTAGTGTTCCATGATTCAGTGTTTGCGTGTAACAACAGTGCTCCATGCAGAACGTGACCCCCTTAATACCCATCACCAGGCTAACCCATCCCCCCTCCCGCCTCCCCTCTAGAACCCTCAGTTTGTTTTTCAGAGTCCATAGTCTCTCATGGTTCATCTCCCCCTCCAATTTCCCCCCCATCATTCTTCCCCTCTTGCTATCTTTTTTTTTTTTAACATATAATGTATTATTTGTTTCAGAGTTACAAGTCTGTGATTCAACAGTCTTGCACAATTCACAGTGCTCATTGTAGCACATACCCTCCCCAGTGTCTATCACCCAGCCACCCCATTCCTCCCACCCCCCACCACTCCAGCAACCCTCAGTTTGTTTCCTGAGATTAAGAATTCCTCATATCAGTGAGGTCATATGATACATGTCTTTCTCTGATTGACTTATTTCGCTCAGCATAATACCTTCCAGTTCCATCCACGTTGTTGCAAATGGCAAGATTTCATTCCTTTTGATGGCTTCATAATATTCCATTGTAAATATATACCACCTCTTCTTTATCCATTCATCTGTCGATGGACATCTTGGCTCTTTCCACAGTTTGGCTATTGTGGACACTGCTGCTATAAACGTCGGAGTCAGGTACCCCTCTGGATCCCTACATTTGTATCTTTGGGGTAAATACCCAGTAGTGCAATTGCTGGACCATATGGTAGCTCTATTTTAAACTTTCTGAGGAACCTCCATACTGTTTTCCAGAGTGGCTGTACCAGCTTGCATTCCCACCAACAGTGTAGGAGGGGTCCCCTTTCTCCCCATCCCCGCCAACATCTGTTCTTTCCTGACTTGTTAATTTTAGCCATTCTGACTGGTGTGAGGTGGTATCTCATTGAGGTTTTGATTTGGATTTCCCTGATGCCAAGCGATGTTGTGCACTTTTTCTTGTGTCTGTTGGCCATTTGGATGTCTTTGGAAAAATGTCTGTTTATGTCTTCTGCCCATTTCTTGATTGGTTCATTTGTTTTTGGGTGTTGAGTTTCATAGGTTTTTTATCGATTTTGGAAACTAGCTCTTTATCTGATATGTCATTTGCAAATATCTTCTCCCATTCTGTCGGTTGTCTTTTGGTTTTGTTGACTGTTTCCTTTGCTGTGCAAAATCTTTTTATCTTGATGAGGTCCCAATAGTTCATTTTTGCCCTTGCTTCCCTTGCCTTTGGCAATGTTTCTAGGAAGAAGTTGCTGCAGCTGAGGTCAAAGAGGTGGCTGCCTGTGTTCTTTAGGATTTTGATGGACTCCTGTATCACATTGAGGTCTTTCAACCATTTGGAGTCTATTTTTGTGTGTGGTGTAAGGAAATGGTCCAGTTTCATTCTTCTGCATGTGGCTGTCCAATTTTCCCAACACCATTTGTTGAAGAGACTGGCTTTTTTCCATTACACATTCTTTCTTGTTTTGTCAAAGATTAGTTGACCATAGAGTGGAGGGTCCATTTCTGGGCTCTTTATTCTGTTCCATTGATCTATGTGTCTGTTTTTGTGCCAGTACCATACTGTCTTGATGATTACAGCTTTGTAATAGAGCTGGAAGTCCAGAATTGTGATGCCGCCAGCTTTGCTTTTCTTTTTCAACATTCCTCTGGCTATGCGGGGTCTTTTCTGGTTCCATACAAATTTTAGGATTACTTGTTCCATTTCTTTGAAAAAAGTTGATGGCATATTGATAATGATTGCATGAAATGTGTAGATTGCTCTAGGTATCATAGACATTTTCACAATATTTGTTCTTCCAATACATGAGCATGGAAAGTTTTTCGATTTCTTTGTGTATTCCTCAATTTCTTTCATGAGTATTCTATAATTTCTAAGTACAGATTCTTTGCCTCAGGTTAGATTTATTCCTAGGTATCTTATGGTTTTGGATGCAATTGTAAATTGCAATTTCTCTTTCTTCTGTCTTGTTGTTGCTATATAGAAATGACAGTGATTTCTGTGCATTGATTTTATATCCTGCCACTTTACTGAATTCTTGTATGAGTTCTAGCAGTTCTGGGGTTGGAGTCTTTTGGTTTTTCCACATAAAGTATCAAATCATCTGCAAAGAGTGAGAGTTTGACTTCATCTTTGCCATTTCAGATGCCTTTTATTTCTTTTTTTTTTTTCCAGGGGAAGAGACAGTGAGAGACGGAACACAAGCAGGGGGAGTGGGAGAGGGAGAAGCAGGCTTCCCGCTGAACAAGGAGCCCAATGCGGGGCTCAATCCCAAGACCCTGGGATCATGACCTGAGCCGAAGGCACATGCCCAGGGACTGAGCTACCCAGGCACCCCCTGATGCTTTTTATTTCTTTTTGTTGTCTGATTGCTGAGGCTAGGACTTCTAATACTATGTTGAATAGCAGTGGTGATGGAGAACATCCCTGCCATGTTCCCGACCTTAGGGGAAAAGCTCTCAGTTTTTCCCCATTGAGAATGATATTCACTGTGGGTTTTAAAGAGATGGCCTTTATGAACTGAGGTATGTACCCTCACAGTATCCCTACACTGTGAAGAGTTTTAATCAAGAAAGGTTGCTGGACTTTGTCAAATGCCTTTTCTGCATCTATTGAGAGGATCATATGGTTCTTGTTCTTTCTTTTATTAATGTATTGTATCACATTGATTGATTTGTGGATGCTGAACCAACCTTTCAGCCCAGGAATAAATCCCACTTGGTCTTGGTGAGTAATCCCTCAATGTACTGTTGGATCCTATTGGCTAGTATTTTGGTGAGAATTTTTGCATCCATGTTCATCAGGGATATTGCTCTTTAATTCTCCTTTTTGATGGGGTCTTGTCTGGTTTTAGGATCAAGGTAATGCTGGCCTCATAAAATGAGTTTGGAAGTTTTCCTTCCATTTCTGTTTTTTGGAACAGTTTCAGAAGAATAAATATTAATTCTTCTTGAAATGTTTGGTAGAATTCCGCTGGGAAGCCATCTGGCCCTGGGCTTTTGTGTGTTGGAAGATTTTTGATGACTGCTTCAATTTCCTTAGTGGTTATAGGTCTGTTCAGGTTTTCTATTTCTTCCTGGTTCAGTTTTGGTAGTTGATACATCTCTAGGAATGCCTCCATTTCTTCCAGATTACCTAATTTCCTGGCATAGAGTTGCTCATAATATGTTCTTATAATTGTTTGTATTCTTTGATGTTGATTGTGATCTCTCCTCTTTCATTCATGATTTTATTTATTTGGGTCCTTTCTCTTTTGTTTTTGATAAGTCTGGCCAGGGGTTAATCAATCTTGTTAATTCTTTCAAAGAACCAGCTCCTAGTTTCGTTGATCTGTTCTACTGTTCTTTTAGTTTCTGTTTCACTGATTTCTGCTCTGATCTTTATTAATTCTCTTCTCCTGCCGGTTTGGGCTTTATTTGCTGTTCTTTTTCCAGCTCCTTTAGGTGTAGGGTTAGGTTGTGTACTTGAGACCTTTCTTGTTTCTTGAGAAAGGCTTGTATTGCTATATACTTTCCTCTCAGGACTGCCTTTGCTGCATCCCAAAGATTTTGAACAGTTGTGTTTTCATTTTCATTGGTTTCCATGAATTTTTTAAATTCTTCTTTAATTTCCTGGTTGACCCATTCATTCTTCAGTAGGATGCTCTTTAGCCTCCATGTATTTGAGTTCTTTCTGACTTTCCTCTTGTGATTGAGTTCTAGTTTCAAAGCACTGTGGTCCAAAAATATGCAGGGAATAATCCCAATCTTTTGGTACTGGTTGAGACCTGATTTGTGACCTACGATGTGATCGATTCTGGAGAATGTTCCATGGGCACTAGAGAAGAATGTGTGTTCTGTTGCTTTGGAATGGAATGTTCTGAATATATCTGTGAAGTCCATCTGGTCCAGTGTGTCATTTAAAGCCTTTATTTCCTTGTTGATCTTTTGCTTAGATGATCTGTCCATTTCAGTGAGGGGGGTGTTAAAGTCCCCCACTATTATTGTATTTTTGTCAATGTGTTTCTTTGCTTTTTTTTTTAATTGGCTTATATAATTGGCTGCTCCCATGTTAGGGGCATAGATATTTATAATTGTTAGATCTTCTTGTTGGATAGACCCTTTAAGTAGGATATAGTGTCCTTCCTCATCTCTTATTATACTCTTTGGTTTAAAATCTAATTTGTCTGATATAAGGATTGCCACCCCATCTTTCTTTTGGTGTCCATTAGCATGGTAAATGGTTTTCCACCCCCTCACTTTCAATCTGGGGGTGTCTTTGGTTCTAAAATGAGTCTCTTGCAGACAGCATATCGATGGGTCTTGTTTTTTTATCCAATCTGATACCCTGTGTCTTGATTTGGGCATTTAGTCCATTTACGTTCAGGGTAATTATTGAAAGACATGAATTTACTGCCATTGTATTGCCTGTAAGGTGACTTGTTACTGTTATTGTCTGTGTTCCCTTCTCATCTGTTACTTTTAGGCTCTCTCTTTGCTTAGAGGACCCCTTTCAATATTTCTTGTAGAGCTGTTTTGGTGTTTGCAAATTCTTTTAGTTTTTGTTTGTCTTGGAAGCTTTTTATCACTGCTTCTATTATCAAAGACAGCCTAGTGGGATATAGTGTTCTTGGCTGCATATTTTTCTGTTTAATGCCCTGTGTCCTTTCTGCCCTCCAGGTCTCTGTGGTTAGGTCTGCTGCCAATCTAAGTTTCTACCATTGTAGGTTTCAGGTCTCTTATCCCGAGATGCTTTCAGGTTTTTCTCTTTGTCTCTGAGATTTGTAAGTTTTACTATTAGATGTTGGGGTGTTGACCTATTTTTACTAATTTGATGGGGGGTTCTCTGTGCCTCCTGGATTTTGATGCCTGTTTTCTTCCCTAAATTAGAGAAGTTCTCTGCTATAATTTGCTCCAATATACCTTCTGCCCCTCTCTCTCTTTCTTCTTCTTCTGGGATCCCTTATTTTATCACTTATCTCTCAAATTCTCCCCTCGTGGTCAAGTAGTTGTTTATCTCTCTTTTTCTCAGCTTCTTTATTCTCCATCATTTGATCTTCTATGTCACTAATTATCTCTTCTGCCTCATTTATCCTAGCTGTTAGAGCCTCCATTTTTTATTGCACCTCATTGATAGCTTTTTTGATTTTGACTTGGTTAGATTTTAGTTCTTTATTTCTCCAGAAAGGGATTCTCTAGTATCTTCTATGCTTTTTTCAAGCCCAGCTAATATCTTTATCATCGTCTTTCTGAACTCTATTTCCGACATCTTACGAGTGTCTGTATTGATTAGGTCACTGACAGTCGGTACTATCTCTTGTTCCTTTTTTTTTAAGATTTTATTTATATATTTGACAGAGAGAGAGACAGCAAGAGAGGAACACAAGTAGGGGGGTGGGAGAGGGAGAAACAGGCTTCCTGCCGAGCAGGGAGCCTGATGTGGGGCTCGATCCCAGGAACCCAGGATCATGACCTGAGCCGAAGTCAGACACTTAAAGACTGAGCCACCCAGACATCCCTCTTGTTTTTTTTTTATTTTAAGGTGAGTTTTTCCGCTTTGTCATTTTATCCAGAGAAGAATAGATGAATGAGAGAACAAAATGCTAAAATGGTAACAATGACGCCAGAAAAATAAACACTAAACAAATCAGAAGAGATCTGAAACCGAGGGGAAAAGAAAGGGAAAAAAAAAAAAGAAGAATTGATCAGTCTGGTGAATAGAACACAGCCACACACTTGACTTTGGGTGTATTTAGTCTGTTAGAATAAACTGCCTCCCAAAATTTTAAAGAAAGAAAAATATATATATACAAAAATTAAGGTAAATATGATTAAGGGATGGAATATGACTGTAAAGATGAAAATTAAGAAAGATTTTAAAAAAGAATTGATAAGAGGTTGGTTGAAAAAAGAAAGAAAAAAATAAAATAAAATAGGAGAGAATGTGATCAGACAGGAGACTAGAACAAAGCCATAGACTAGATTTAGGGTATATTTTGGTCTGTTAGAAGAAACTGTATTCCCAAATTTTAAAGAAAGAAAAACTTACATATATACAAAAAATAAGGTTAAATACAATGAAGGGATAGAATATGACTGCAAAAATGAAAATTAAAATAGATTTTAAAAAGGAATTGGTAAGAGAAGATGTTGGTTGAATAAGGAAAGAAGAAAAATTAAAAAAAATAAAGAAAATTAAAAAAATTAACTTTGAAAGACTAAAGAATCATTGGAAAAAAGCCATGAATTCTATGTGCTGTATTCCCCTAGTCCCTAGTTTTGTCATTCTCTTTGATTGGTAAAGTTGGTCTTAGCTGGATGTTCTTGCTGATCTTCTGGGGAGAGACCTGTTGCAGTGATTCTCAAATGTCTTTGCCAGAGACGGAATTGCACCACCCTTGCTAGGGGCCAGGCTAAGTAATCTGCTCAGGTTTGTTCTCGGTAGCATTTGTTCCCTGAAAGCTTTCCATTCAGCTTTGGAGGACAAGAATGAAAATGGCTGCCTCCTAATGTCTCACCCCAGAGGAGCCAAGAACTAGGGCCCCACTCTTCAGTGAGCCCTCAGAGAAAACCAGTCAATCAGTCCTGTCTACCTGGTCTCTGGCTGCACTCTGTGCTTACCTAGCCTGTGCCCCAGCATTTCTATCTCTGGCACAGGACCCCTTTTGCTGTTTCAAACCCAGCAGATTCCTGTGGTACACTCCCATGGCACTCTTCCTGGGGGAAGAAGGGGAGTCTTCCCGGATCTGCCACTTGTTGGATCCCTCCTCAAAGAGTAGTTGCCCAACTGTGCCACGGATCACAGTTTATGGCAACCCCGACCTGAGAGCCCATTCCTTGGCTCCGCCTTTGCAGCCAGCTTCCCTGCTCTGATACCTGGGATCTCTGCCACACTCAGGCACCCCCAGTCTTTCTGTGACCCCGAGGGTCCTGAGACCACACTGTCCCAGTGAGGGTTCCACACACACACACACACACACACACACCACTTAGACACTGGAGCGATGTCCATCAGTGGAGCAGACTTCTAAAAGTTCTGATTTTGTGTTCTGCTGCTCTATCACTTGCCTGTAGTCGGCTGATGGAGGCTACCTCTCCCTGTGGTCTATCTTCCCGAATATCCCCTCGGAGTCACTTCTCTGCATGTCCTACCTTCCAGAAAGTGATTGCTTTTCTGTTCATAGGATTGCTGCTATTTTTTTCTTCAATCTCCTGTTGAGTTTGTAGGTGTTCAGATTGGTTTGATAACTATTTAGCTGAATTCCTGGGACCAGATGAAATTTAGGTCTCCTACTCCTCCCCCCTCCAGAACCAAGTTTCTATCTGATATCATTTTCCTTGTGTCTAAAGAGCTTACACTAGCATTCTTTAGTGCATGTGTGCTAGTGAAAAATTCTCATAGCTTTTGGTCATCAGAAAATCTGTATTTTTTCTACATTTTCATAAGATTACTTTGTTATTTATAACATTCAAAGTTTACAAATTTTTAAGTTAAATAGAGTATTCTATTGTTATTTTGGCTTACATATTTATGATGAGAAATTAATAAAATTACTTATTACTGGTCTCATGTACATAATATCTTTAGATACACCCTTTGTTTACTTTTAAGATTTTTTTTCTTCTCTCAATGCTTATTAGCATTTTTTAAAAATTCAATTAGCCAACATATAGTACATCATTAGTTTCAGATACTTATTGGCAAATTTATTATGATACTCCTAAGTGTGCTTTTCATTTTGTTTATTCTTCTTGGGTATTCACAGAGCTTCTTAGATTTGTGTATTTATAGCTTTCATCTAACTTGGATAATTTTTGGCTAGTATTTTTTAAAATATTAATCCTTCTCCCTCTGGAAATCCAATTACACATATGCTGAATACTTTGATACAGTCTCATAGGTCATTAAATCACTTTTTTTTTTCCTGTTTTTCCATTAAGCTTTGGTTTGGATAATTTGTATTGTTATGTCTTCAAGTTCTCGTATCTTTTCTTCTGCAGTGCCTAATCTGCCTTTAGTCATGTCCAGAGACACAATTATTTTAGAAATTTTATTTAAACTTTAAGAGTTCCACTTATTTCTGTTTTTATATATTCCATTATTGCCATCATTGTGTTCACTTCTCCTTTAAACTCTTGAGGTATTTAATAGTAAGCTCTTAAAAATTTTGTACTTGCTTATTTAATCATCTCTCATTGAGACTATTTTGAATAAATTGCTTTTTTTCTAGTTATATGTCACATTTTTCCGATTCTTAGTATGCTAATAATTCTTGTTTGGACTACACATTTTGAATTCTATGTTGTTCTGTGCTGGATTTTGTTATCTTCTTTTAAAGAGTGTTGGACTCTTTTCTTGCAATCAGTTACTTGCTCATCTGTTTGATCTTTTCAAGGGTAGTTTAAAAGCTTTGTTTAGAGCAGGTCTAAGGTAATATTTAATCTAAGGTTAGCTTGGACACACTACTAAAGTATTATCTTTATGGAATACCTATTGAATGTTCCAGGCATTTAATAATGACTTTCCACTCTGGCTGGACAGAACTAGAATATCTCCCAGTCCTGTGTAACATCTGAAAATCATATAGTTTGTAGGTCTTTGCTTATTTTCTGCTTAGCATTGTGGATACTTACCCTATGATGCACAGCTTAGTATTCATCAACAGATGCAAGAGGACCCGTAAGTCTGGAGCTTTCTTTTTGTACAGCATCCTTCTTTCCTATTCTATGTTTTGCAAGTATAAGTTGCTACAATATCTCAGAATTCTGCTCTCTCTCTTCTCAACCCAGTGAATCTGTATTATCCTGTTTGAGTTTTTGTTCACTACATTGTGTTCCATAAAATCTCAAGGCAAAAAGGTAGTGCAATTATAGGGCCCCTGTTTCCCTTCTCTAAGGGGTCAAAGTATTGCACTGCCTGTTGTTCAGTATGTAAATATAGCTGCTTCATATATTTTGTTCAGCTTTCCTAGCTGTTTATGGAGGGAGCCTACTCACATTTACATCATTATTGCCAGGAGAATTCTTGAGCTGATTTTGATTTTAGGAAAATCACAATGGAAAATTAAATTGTCATTACTCTCAGGCCAGATCTAGTAATCTGAAAGTAGCAAATGATTTCATCAATAATAAGAACACTTATCCACAAAATATCCATGTATTTAGTCAATTAAATACATAATAAATTTACTTACAAAATAGGTTTATATATCCTACAAGTACATTTACATCTATGGTAAAATCCCAATCAGAAATGCTATTTAACTTTTTTTTAAACTGGAGTAGTAGTTCCTTAAACTCCAATGGGAAGAGGGGGAAAATGTGACAATAAGCACAAAGGTAACCTGCTACCATTTTTAGTTAACTGAAGAGATAAAGACAAAAAAAAAAAATCAACAGTGATAACACAAAATATTTTTTAGTAAATAAATAATACAGTCTATTGTTGTTCTTGTAGCGCTGAAACCTTTTATCAGAGGTACTGTAGCCAACTAGAAAGATCTTAAACTAGATTTATCAGATGGATCATTTAAGTAGAATTCAAGATCTCTTATACCTGCTACTAAAGACAGTCACTTATCTGCCAGGAAAAGTCATGAGGCAGTGAGGGAGGAAAGAGATACAAACTATTCTGCTAGATCAGCTGAATTTAACCAGCAAAGTACCAAGATAGGAAACATGACAGCTATCCCACAGTTCATTTGTGTTCCTATCAGTTGGAGGAGTTCATAGAATCACAAAAAATACCCTTGTTAAATTTAGCCTCAAGTTTATCAGCTGCAGATTTAAGGACAATATGCTAGTTAAATGATTAATAACATCAAAGAGAGAGGGGTAAGTGGAAGAGAGAAAAACATATTCTCCTTATACAAAGGACTTTCTTTTTATTCTTATATTAATCCCCATACATTACATCATTAGTTTTAGATGTAGTGTTCCATGATTCATTGTTTGTGCATAACACCCAGTGCTCCATGCAGAACGTGCCCTCCTCAATACCCACCACCAGCTTACCCATCCTTCCACCCACCTCCCCTCTAGAATCCTCAGTTTGTTTTTCAGAGTCCAGCGTCTCTCATGGTTCGCCTACCCCTCCGATTTCCCCCACTTCATTCTTCCCCTCCTGCTACCTTCTTCTTCTGCTTTTTTTTTCCTTAACATATATTGCATTATTAGTTTCAGAGGTACAGATCTGAGAGTCAACAGTCTTGCACAATTCACAGTGCTTACCAGAGCACATACCTTCCCCAGTGTCTATCACCCAGTCACCCCATCCCTCCCACCCCACCCCCCACTCCAGCAACCCTCAGTTTGTTTCCTGAGATTAAGAATTCCTCATATCAGTGAGATCATATGATACATGTCTTTCTCTGTTTGACTTATTTCACTCAACATAATACCCTCCAGTTCCATCCACGTCGTTGCAAATGTCAAGATCTCATTCCTTTTCATGGCTGCATAATATTCCATTGTATATATATACCACTTCTTCTTTATCCATTCATCTGTCGATGGACATCTTGGCTCTTTCCACAGTTTGGCTATTGTGGACATTGCTGCTATAAACATCGGGGTGCACGTACCCCTTCGGATCCCTACTTTTGTATCTTTGGGGTAAATACCCAGTAGTGCAATTGCTGGATCATATGGTAGCTCTATTTTAAACTTTCTGAGGAACCTCCATACTGTTTTCCAGAGTGGCTGCACCAGCTTGCATTCCCACCAACAGTGTGGGAGGGTTCCCCTTTCTCCGCATCCCCGCCAACATCTGTCGTTTCCTGACTTGTTACTTTTAGCCATTCTGACTGGTGTGAGGTGGTATCTCATTGAGGTTGTGATTTGGATTTCCCTGATGCCGAGTGATATTGAGCACTTTTTCATGTGTCTGTTGGCCATTTGGATGTCTTCTTTGGAAAAATGTCTGTTCATGTCTTCTGCCCATTTCTGGATTGGATTCTTTCTACTTTGGGTGTTGAGTTTGATGAGTTCTTTATAGATTTTGGATACTAGCCCGTTAGCTGATATGTCATTTGCAAATATCTTCTCCCATTCTGTCGGTTGTCTTTTGGTTTTGTGGACTGTTTCCTTTGCTTTGCAAAATCTTTTTATCTTGATGAAGTCCCAATAGTTCATTCTTGCCCTTGCTTCCCTTGCCTTTGGCGATGTTTCTAGGAAGAAGTTGCTTCGGCTGAGGTCAAAGAGGTTGCTGCCTGTGTTCTCCTTTAGGATTTTGATGGACTCCTGTCTCACACTGAGGTCTTTCAACCATTTGGAGTCTATTTTTGTGTGTGGTGTAAGGAAATGGTCCAGTTTCATTCTTTTGCATGTGGCTATCCAATTTTCCCAACACCATTTGTTGAAGAGACTGTCTTTGTTCCATTGGACATTCTTTCCTACTTTGTCAAAGATGAGTTGACCATAGAGTTGAGGGTCCATTTCTGGGCTCTCTATTTTGTTCCATTGATCTATGTGTCTGTTTTTGTGCCAGTACCATACTGTCTTGATGAGGACAGCTTTGTAATAGAGCTTGAAGTCCAGAATTGTGGTGCCGCGAGCTTTGCTTTTCTTTTTCAACATTCCTCTGGCTATGTGGGGTCTTTTCTGGTTCATACAAATTTTAGGATTATTTGTTCCATTTCTTTGAAAAAAGTGGATGGTATTTTGATGGGGATTGCATTGAATGTGTAGATTGCTCTAGGTAGCATTGACATCTTCACAATATTTGTTCTTCCAATCCATGAGCATGGAAAGTTTTTCCATTTGTTTGTCTTCCTCAATTTCTTTCATGAGTATTTTATAGTTTTCTGAGTACAGATCCTTCGTCTCTTTGGTTAGATTTATTCCTAGGTATCTTATGGTTTTGGGTGTAATTGTAAATGGGATTGACTCCTTAATTTCTCTTTCTTCTGTCTTGTTGTTGGTGTATAGGAATGCCACTGACTTCTGTGCATTGATTTTATATCCTGCCACTTGACTGAATTCCTGTATGAGTTCTAGCAGTTTTGGGGCGGAGTCTTTGGGTTTTCCACATAAAGTATCATATCATCTGCAAAGAGTGAGAGTTTGACTACTTCTTTGCCTATTTGGATGCCTTTGATTTCTTTTTGTTGTCTGATTGCTGTGGCTAGGACTTCCAATACTATGTTGAATGGCAGTGGTGATAGTGGACATCCCTGCCGCGTTCCTGACCTTAGGGGGAAAGCTCTCAGTTTTTCCCCATTGAGAATGATATTCGCTGTAGTTTTTTCATAGATGGCTTTTATGATATTGAGGTATGTACCCTCAATCCCTATACTCTGAAGAGTTTGGATCAAGAAAGGATGCTGTACTTTGTCAAAAGCTTTTTCTGCATCTATTGAGAGGATCATATGATTCTTGTTCTTTCTTTTGTTAATGTATTGTATCACATTGATTGATTTGCGGATGTTGAACCAACCTTGCAGCCCAGGGATAAATCCCACTTGGTCATGGTGAATAATCCTTTTAATGTACTGTTGGATCCTATTGGCTAGTATTTTGGTGAGAATTTTTGCATCCATGTACATCAGGGATATTGGTCTGTAATTCTCCTTTTTGATGGGGTCTTTGTCTGGTTTTGGGATCAAGGTAATGCTGGCCTCATAAAATGAGTTTGGAAGTTTTCCTTCCATTTCTGTTTTTTGGAACAGTTTCAGAAGAATAAATATTAATTCTTCTTGAAATGTTTGGTAGAATTCCCCTGGGAAGCCATCTGGCCCTGGGCTTTTGTTTTTGGGGAGATTTTTGATGACTGCTTCAATTTCCTTAGTGCTTATAGGTCTGTTCAGGTTTTCTATTTCATCCTGGTTCAGTTTTGGTAGTTGATACATCTCTAGGAATGCATCCATTTCTTCCAGGCTATCTAATTTGCTAGCATAGAGTTGTTCATAATATGTTCTTATACTTATTTGTATTTCTTTGGTGTTGGTTGTGATCTCTCCTCTTTCATTCATGATTTTGTTGATTTGGGTCATTTCTCTTTTCTTTTTGATAAGTCTGGCCAGGGGTTAATCAATCTTGTTAATTCTTTCAAAGAACCAGCTCCTAGTTTCGTTGATCTGTTCTACTGTTCTTTTAGTTTCTATTTCATTGATTTCTGCTCTGATCTTTATTATTTCTCTTCTCCTGCTGGGTTTAGGCTTTATTTGCTATTCTTTCTCCAGCTCCTTTAGGTGTAGGGTTAGGTTGTGTACTTGAGACCTTTCTTGTTTCTTGAGAAAGGCTTGTATTGCTATATACTTTCCTCTTAGGACTGCCTTTGCTGCATCCCAAAGATTTTGAACAGTTGTGTTTTCATTTCCATTGGTTTCCATGAATTTTTTTAATTCTTCTTTAATTTCCTGGTTGACCCATTCGTTCTTTAGTAGGATGCTCTTTAGCCTCCATGTATTTGAGTTCTTTCCGACTTTCCTCTTGTGATTGAGTTCTAGTTTCAAAGCATTGTGGTCTGAAAATAGGCAGGGAATGATCCCAATCTTTTGGTACCGGTTGAGACCTGATTTATGACCTAGGATGTGATCGATTCTGGAGAATGTTCCATGGGCACTAGAGAAGAATGTGTATTCCGTTGCTTTGGGATGCAATGTTCTGAATATGTCTGTGAAGTCCATTTGGTCCAGTGTGTCATTTAAAGTCTTTATTCCCTTGTTGATCTTTTGCTTAGACGATCTGTCCACTTCAGTGAGGGGGGTGTTAAAGTCCCCCACTATTATTGTATTGTTGTCGATGTGTTTCTTTGTGTTGTTATTAATTGCCTTATATAATTGGCTGCTCCCATGTTAGGGGCATAGATATTTATAATTGTTAGATCTTCTTGTTGGATAGACCCTTTAAGTAGGATATAATGTCCTTCCTCATTTCTTATTACAGTCTTTGGTTTAAAATCTAATTTGTCTGATATAAGGATTGCCACCCCAGCTTTATTTGGTGTCCATTAGCATGGTAAATGGTTTTCCACCCCCTCACTTTCAATCTGGGGGTGTCTTTGTGTCCAAAATGAGTCTCTTGCAGACAGCATATCGATAGGTCTTTTTTTTAATCCAGTCTGATAGCCTGTTTCTTTTGATTCGGGCATTGAGCCCATTTACATTCAGGGTAACTATTGAAAGATAGGAATTTAGTGCCATTGTATTGCTTGTAAGGTAACTGTTACCGTATATTGTCTGTGTTCCTTTCTGGTCTATGTTGCTTTTAGGGTCTCTCTTTGCTTAGAGGACCCCTTTCAAGATTTCTTGTAGGGCTGGTTTTGTGTTTGCAAATTCCTTTAATTTTTGTTTGTCCTGGAAGCTTTTTATCTCTCCTTCAATTTTCAATGACAGCCTAGCTGGATAGAGTATTCTTGGCTGCATATTTTTCTCATTAGTGCTCTGAATATATCCTGCCAGTCCTTTTTGGCCTGCCAGGTCTCTGTGGATAGGTCTGTTGCCAATCTAATGTTTCTACCCTTGTAAGTTACATATCTCTTCTCCCGAGCTGCTCTCAGGATTTTCTCTTTGTCTATGAGACTCGTAAGTTTTACTATTAGATGTCGGGGTGTTGACCTATTTTTATTGATTTTGAGAGGGGTTTTCTGTGCTTCCTGGATTTTGATGCCTGTTTCCTTCCCCAAATTAGGGAAGTTCTCTGCTATAATTTGCTCCATTATACCTTCTGCCCCTCTCTCTCTTTCTTCTTCTTCTGGGATCCCAATTATTCTAATGTTGTTTCGTCTTATGGTATCACTTATCTCTTGAATTTTGCCCTCGTGATCCAGTAGTTGTTTATCTCTCTTTTTCTCAGCTTCTTTATTTTCCATCATTTGGTCTTCTATATTACTCATTCTCTCTTCTGCTTCATTTATCCTAGCAGTTAGCGTCCCCATTTTTGATTGTACCTCATTAATAGCCTTTTTGATTTCAACTTGGTTAGATTTTAGTTCTTTTACTTCTCCAGAAAGGGTTTCTCTAATAACTTCCATATTTTTTTCAAGCCCAGCTAGTATCTTTAAAGTGAGATTCTGAACTCTAGATCTGACATCATACTAATGTCTGTATTGAGTAGGTCCCTGGCAGTAGGTACTACCTCTTGTTCTTTTTGTTGAGGTGATTTTTTCCATCTTGTCATTTTGTGCAGAGGAGAATAGATAAATGAGAGAACAAAATGCTAGCAGAGTAACAACGTCCCTAGAAAATATACTCTAAGCAAATCAGAAAAGACCTGAAGCAGTGGAAAAAGAAACGGAAAGAGAGAAAAAAGAAAAAGAAGAAAAAGATAAAGATAAAGATAAAAACAAACAAACACAAACAAAACAAAACAACAACAACAAAAAAAACCAGAATGTGATTAAATATGATCAGGCTGGTGTATAGATCAGTGCCACACACTAGATTTGGGGTGAACTTTGGTGTTTTAGAAGAAAGTGCCTCCCAAAATTTTAAATAAAGAAAAACATATATGTACAAAAATAAGGGTTGATATGTTGAAGGAATGAAATATGAATCTAAAGACAAATTATCAAAAATTTTATAAAAGGAATTGGTAAGAAGTTGTTTGAAAAAAGAAAGAAGAGGATTTAAAAAAAGAAAAAAGAAAAAAAAAGGGAGAGAATGTGATCAGGCAGGCGAGTAGAAAAAGCCACATACTAGAGATTTAGGGTATATTTTAATCTTTTAGAAGAAACTATCTCAAAATTTTAAAGAGAGAACAACTTATATATATAAGCCAAAAATACGGGTAACTACTATGAATGGATAGAATATGACTCTAAAAATGAAAAATAAAAATATTTTTTAAAAAAAGGGATTGATAAGATGTTGGTTGAAAAAGGGAAAAAGAAAAATTCAAAAAAAAGAAAAAGAAAAAGAAAAAAAGACAGTTAAAAAAATTAACTTTGAGAGACTAAAGAATCATGGTAAAAAGCCATGAATTCTATGTGCAGTATTCCCCTAGCACTGGAGTTCTGCCGTTCTCATTGATCGGTAAACTTGGTCTTGGCTGGCTGTTCTCGCTGATCTTCTGGGGGAGGGGCCTGTTGCATTGGTTTCCAAATGTCTTTGCCGGAGGCGGAATTGCCCCGCCTTTGCCCCTCCCGGCTAAGTAATCTGCTTGGGTTTGCTCTCCGGAGCTTTTGTTCCCTGCGAGCTTTCTGTACAGCTTTGGAGGCAGAGAGTGAAAATGGCGGCCTCCCAATCTCTGCCCAGGAGGAGCCGAGAACTGAGGGCCCCGCTCCTCAGTGAGCCCCCAGAGAAAAGCCGTCAGTCACTCCCGTCTCCCCGGTCTCCGGCCGCACTCCGTGCTCACCGGCTTGTGACCACGCGTTTGTATCTCTGGCACCCGACCCCGGGTGGAGTCTCCAAACCCAGTAGATCCCTGTGGTGCACTCCCGCGCAGCTCCTCCCGGGGGAGGAAGGTGAGTCTCCCCGGATCTGCCGCTTGTTGGGTCCCTGCTGGAGGAGCAGGGGCCTGACTGTGCCGCGGATCATGGTTTATGGCAACCCCAAGCTGAGAGCCCGCGCCTGGGCTCTGCCTCTGCAGCCGGCTTCCCTGCTCCATTACCTCGGAGCTCTGCCATACTCAGGCATCCCCGGTCTTTCTGTGACCCCGAGGGTCCTGAGACCCCACTGTCCCGGAAGGTTCCACCCCCCGCTTAGCCACCCGAGTGACGTCCCTCAGTGGAGCAGACTTTTAAAAGTTCCGATTCTGTGCTTCGTGGTTCTATCACTTGCCAGAAGCGGCCGAGGGAGGCCCCTCCCCCGCCGTCTATCCTCCCGAATATTGCCTCGGATTCACTTCTCCGCACGTCCTACCTTCCAGAAAGTGGTCGCTTTTCTGATGAGAGAGTTGTTGGTATTCTTTTCTTCGATCTCCTGTTGAGTTTGTAAGTGTTCAGAATGGTTTGATCCCTATCCATCTGAATTCCTGAGACTAGACGAAATCCAGGTCTCCTACTCCTCCACCATCTTGCTCTGCCCCCCTAGGACTTCTATACTTGACATAGTAATGTGTATAGGGATGTGTCCTAGAGAACTAAATTGTTTTTAAACCTCATATTCTGTGTAACTTGCTTTTAACCCTTATGATTATGATTTTTTAGATTCATCACTATTAATAATTGTGGCTTTGTTACATTTATATAAGCATACACATATAGTGTGTCATATCCAAAGATATGTGCATCTTCACATTTACTAAATATTGACAGATTATTTCCCAAATTGACTTTATCAACTTACAATTACAACAGCAGGAACTAAAAGTTCTCTTTGATCTATATATTCACCAATTCTCTGTAATACAAGACTTACATTTTTGCCATTGTTATAAAATGAAATATTAGTGTGGTAATAATTTGCAATTTCCTGTTTACTTATAAAATTAAGCATCTTTTCATATTTACTGGTCATTTATATCTGCTTGTACCCTCAAACAAGGACAAACATTTTCTTATTCTTATTACATTGCAAATGATTATGGATTGTCCTGTGTTAATTTTTTGTAAAAATGATTTATATTCTAAAAATGTCTACCTCCTGCTTTTTCTGTGTTATTCTTTCTGCTTTTATTCTAGTTTTAATTTTGCTTTCAAAGTGTTTTGCAACCACCACCACAATCTTCTTTCAGAACATTTTCCTCCAACTGTAGAAAGGCCTGTACCCATTAGCAGTTAATCCAATCCCATCATCCACCGACTCCACACATTCCTTCCCAGTTCTAAGCTTAACAATATATTTTTTAATTGAAAATATTGGAAGCCTACAAGAAAATTGTTGACTATATGCTAATTTGAAATGCAGAACTTACTGAATTTTTTCTTTTAATTCTAAATATTAAAAAATTTAGTCTTTCTGATATTTTAGATGAATATACCATCTGAAATAACATAAATGTGTACTCATTTTTAATTGTTATGTGTCATATTCATTTAGCTCTTTTCATTAAATTGGCTTATATTTTTAGAACAATGTTAAACATGAGTGATAACTGTTGACACTTTTGTCAATTGTCTTCAGTGGTACTTGACAACTTATTTACAATCAAATATAACAAAGAAAATATATAATTCCTCATATTAAGATATGATTTATATGGTCGCCTGGGTGGCTCAGTTGGTTAAGTGACTGCCTTCGGCTCAGGTCATGATCCTGGAGTCCCGGGATCGAGTCCCACATCGGGCTCCCTGCTCAGCAGGGGGCCTGCTTCTCCCTCTGCCCTCTTCCCTCTCGTGCTCTCTGTCTCTCATTCTCTCTCTGTCAAATAAATAAATAAAATCTTTTAAAAAAAAGATATGATTTATATAATACATATAAGAATAGATATTATTTAGCATGTTAAGGAAGTATCATTCAATTCAAACTTCATTATGGGTTTTCTTGTTTTTAATCTGTGATGAATTTTAGTTTTGGGGGTATATAAAAATTATATGATTATCTTTTTTTAAGATTTTATTTATTTACTTGAGAGAGAGAGAGAGAGCAAGTGAGAGCACAAACAGGGGAGAGGAGCAGAGAGAGAGGGAGAAGCAAACTCCCTGCTGAGCAGGGAGCCTGACGTGGAGCTCCACATGGGGCTTGATTCCAGGACCCCAGGACCATGACCTGAGTCCAAGGCAGACACTTAACTGACTTAGCCACCCAGGCACCCCTATAAAGATTATATGAATATCTTTACTGCCTTACAAATTTACAGATTTTCACATATTGAACAGAAATAGCAGTGTTTCTATATGCAATTTCATGTATCTGTGTCTTTTAAAAAAATAGATTACAGTTTTTATTTTTTACTTTTTTTTCTAAAAAAGATACTGGATTTAATGTCATTTCTATTTTTCTTTTGCTTTCCAAATACTTTATAATTTAATTTTTATTAATTTATTTCTATTTGTGTGTATTTGTTATTACCTTTCCTTTCACTTCCTGATTTGAATGTTAAAATTATTAAATTTCTATTTCTTGTTTTGCATTAGTCAATGACTTTCCTTCTGAATCAGCTTTGACTATATTAGTGGTTTTCAGTATGAAATGGTACTCTAGATTGCCAATTTTATTTTATCTTTGGCCAAAAAATTTTTAAACTTCTGAATGATAGGGATTTTACTTTGCTTTTTGTTGTGATTTTTTTTTTTTAATTTTATTTATTTGACAGAGAGAGAGAGAGCACAAGTAGGTAGTGAGGCAGGCAGAGGGAGAGGGAGAAGCAGGCTCTCCACTGAGCAGGGAGCCCAACGTGGGGCTCGATCCCAGGACCCTGGGATCATGACCTGAGCCGAAGGCAGCTGCTTAACTGACTGAGCCACCCAGGCGCCCCTTTGTTGTGATTTTTTAAAAATTGCAATGCTGTTATTATATACCAAATTTTCTGCAGATCAGAAAATGTCTTCAGTATTTTTCTATCTTCAATTTATTGGTGTGTTGCAATATATCAACAGTTTTAAATGCCTTGTAAGAGTTGAGATGATTTTTTTTTATGTTTTTAGATATCAAAGTTGGTAAATTCAGGAAAGACCTATTAATTATATGATTCAAATATTTATTTTAAATGTTTATTTTTGTCTACTTCTTTGCAAATGCCTGAGAAAGACTTGTTAAACTTTCTTGTTGCCATTATGTTCGCATCCATTTTTTTCCTTTCATCCTGAAGATTTTTAACATTGTGTCTTTCTGTTTTAAGTATATGTCACCTAATAAATCTACAATGACTTTTCAATGCTTATTGATGCCCTTTATCAACAAAAATGAGTTGTTCCACTTATTGCTATTTGCACTATTTTTTTGATATAGTGAAATTCTCTTTCAGTTTACCTCTAATAACAACTATTAGATATTTCTTATGGGATAGTATAATTGGAATCAGTTTTCTGTCCTTACTGATAATTTTTGTTTACTTTGTAGAATTCAATCAATTTACATTTTTGTGAATCAAAATTTCCTGGATTTTATTTTTGTGTGCTCCTTCTTGTGCATCATTGATTTCATGAGTTTTTTCTTGTACGATTTTATGAATTACTTTCCTTTCATTCTCAAAAAAATGTTTGAATATGTATTTCTCAAATGCACAATATCCATATGGAATTATATTTATTTTCTTATTACATAACATGAAAAGAACTGTGATATTTTCACTTTTCTCTTTCTACATTTGCATCCTTTTCTATTATTATAAGTATAGTAATTTATAGTCTTATTTAAAATATTTACATAGATTTTATTCTTATTTTGAAGTGATTTCAATGATTATATCTTTTACTTATTTTTTTAGGACTTCATCAGTGCAGAAAGAGATTTTGGCATTTGGGGTTTTTTAAATTCCAGTATAGTTAACATAAAGTGTTATATTAGTTTCAAGTGTACCATATAGTGATTGAACAATTCCATACATCACCACTCATGAGAAGTGCACTCCTTAATCCCCATCACATATTTCACCCATCCCCCTACCCACCTCCCCTCTGGTAGTCATCAGTTTGTTCTCTACAAGTAAGAGTCTGTTTCTTGGATTATCTTTCTCTGTCCCTCCCTTTGCTCTTTTGTTTTGTTTCTACAATTCCACATATGAGTGAAATCATATGGTGTTTGTCTTTCTCTGACTGACTTATTTCACTTAGCTTTAATTCTCTCTAGCTCCATCCATGTCATTGCAAATGGCAAAATTTCATTCTTTTTTATGGCTGAATAATATTCCATGACATTCCAATACATTAGATATATATAATTCAATATATAATATTGAATTCTACAAAGTAAACAAAAATTATCAGTAAGGACAGAAAACTGATTCCAATTATACCATCCATAAGAAATATCTAATAGTTGTTGCTATTAGAGGTAAACTGAAAGAGAGTTTCATTATAATATCAAAAAAATAGTGCAAATAGCAATAAGTGGAACAACTCACTTTTGTTGATAAAGGGTGTCAATAAGCAATGAAAGGTCATTGTAGATTTATTAGGTGCCATATACTTAAAACAGAAAGACATAATGTTAAAAATCTTCAGGATGAAAGGGAAAAAATGGATGCAATAATAGCAACAAGAAAGTTTAACAAATCTTTCTCAGGCATTTGCAAAAGAAGTAGACAAAAATAAACATTTAAAATAAATATTTGAATCATATAATTAATAGATCTTTCCTGAATTTACCAACTTTGATATCTAAAAACATTAAAAAACGTCTCAACTCTTTTTTTATTTTTTTATTTT
Source organism: Neomonachus schauinslandi (assembly GCF_002201575.2). Classification (NCBI taxonomy): domain Eukaryota; kingdom Metazoa; phylum Chordata; class Mammalia; order Carnivora; family Phocidae; genus Neomonachus; species Neomonachus schauinslandi. Next base: position 117,716,662 of record NC_058411.1, on the reverse strand, counting down.
ATTTTATTTTCTAAAAGATTTTATTTACCTATTTGACAGAGAGAGACACAGAGAGAGAGGGAACACAAGCAGGGGGAGTGGAGGGAGAAAAGCAGGCTTCCCACAGAGCAGGGAACCAGATGTGGGGCTCCATCCCAGGGCCCTGGGATCATGACCTAAGGTGAAGGCAGACGCTTAACGACTGAGCCAACCAGGCATCCCAAAAACTTCTCAACTCTTATGAGGCATTTAAAACTGTTGATATATTGCAACACTATTAGCCATCCTGACAGATGTGATATGATATCTCTATTTTTTTTTAAGATTTTATTTGTTTATTTGAGAGAGAGAGAATGAGAGAGAGAGCACAAGAGGGGGGAGAGTCAGAGGGAGAAGCAGACTCCCCGCTAAGCAGGGAGCCCGATGTGGGACTCGATCCCGGGACTCCAGGATCATGACCTGAGCCGAAGGCAGTCGCTTAACCAGCTGAGCCACCCAGGCGCCCTGATATCTCTATTTTGCTTTGATTTGCATTTCCCTGAAGATGAGTGATATTGAACATCTTTTCATGTGTCTGCTGGCCATCTATATATTTTCTTTTGAAATACATCTATTCATGTCTTTTGCCCATTTTTAAATTGGATTATTTGGGTTTTTTTGGTGCTGAGTTGTATACATTCTTTATATATCTTGGATACTAACCCTTTATTGAATATGTCATTTGCAAACATCTTCTCCCATTTTGTAGGTTGTCTTTTAGTTTTGTTGATTATTTCCTTCACTTTGTAGAAGATTTTTATTTTGATGAAGTCCCAATACTTTATTTTTACTTTTGTTTCCCTTGTCTCAGGAGACATATCTAGAAAAATATTGCCATGGCCAATGTCAAAAACATTACTTTCTGTGCTCTCTTCTAGGATTTTTGTGGTTTCAGGTCTCACATTTAGGTCTTTCATCCATTTTGAATTTGTTTTTGTGTATGGTGCAAGAAAGTGGTCAGTTTCATTTTTTTGCATATAGCTGACCAGTTTTCCCAATACCATTTGTTGAAGAGAGTGTGTTTTTCCCAGTGGTCACTCTTTTCTGCTTTGTCAAACATTAATTGACCATATAATTGTGGGTTTATTTATGGGTTTTCTATTCTGTTCCATTGATCCATGTGTTTGTTTTTGTGCCAGTACCAAACTGCTTTGATTACTACAGTTTTGTAATATAACTTGAGGTCCAGAATTGTGACACCTCAACTTTGCTTTTCTTTTTCAAGATTGATTTGACTATTTGGGGTCTTGGGATCCTGTTCTTTTTTTTTCTATGTATTTGACCAATTAATTTATTTTGTCCTTATTTTGGAATATTAGTTTGCTAAATATAGAATTCTAATGTATTAAGGTGTCAAAATGGAAACAAAGGCTTAACCTTCAAAATGTCAGAAATGAGACTTACTTATAATATTGAATATTGGGATGCCTGGGTGGCTTAATCAGTTAAGTGTCTACCTTTGGCTTGGGTCATGATCCTGAGGTCCTGGGATTGAGTCCCACATTGGGCTCCTTGCTTGGTGGGGAGCCTGCTTCTCCCTTTGCCTGCTGCCCCCCCCCCCCGCTTATGCTCTCTCTCTCTGACAAATAGATGAATAAAATCTTTAAAAATATATTGAATACTAAATATGACAGGCCTTGTCAAATATCTGGACAGCCAAAATTTCCTAACAATAGTTTGGTAATAGTAGCTCATTGCATTCAGGCCTCTTTTCTGTTTGTAAAAACTGATAGCAATTTTATGTTTTTTCCTTTTTGTGTCTTTGATGTACTTCTTCAAGCTTATCTAACTGTTTAGAATTTGGTCAGATTCATGGAAATTGTGATATTCTACATATTTACCAAGGAGAGTCTGTGTGTGATTTCTTTTTATTCTATGTACTTTTGTGAGTATTCAGTCTGAGAAGTCATGAATGTAATAAGTTCCAGAAAACATACCCCTTATAATATTTACCTTCCTGCCTTCTCTGACCTCTGCTCTCCGACATATCTTTCTGGAATTCTTAGGATTCACATCAGGGTTTACATTAATGGTTTCCTATAACACTGACTATAAAACTCCCATATTTTCCATCTCATTTTCTCTTTGTGCTGAATTAGAAGTAGTTTTCTAGATCTAATCTCTAGTTCACCGATTGTTTGAATATAAAATAATGTTTCATCTTTTGCCCTAATAGACATTCAGTAACTAACCATTGTATGAATCCTGGAATTAACAGATTCCCCTAATAACCCATATAGAGGCATCTCCCACTTCAGGTCAGTGGCCTGTCCCTGAATTTTAGATGTTTGGCTAGAACATTGTAACCAGGAGACTCTTATTATGTTAAGTGAGATAGACTATACTGTAGTATATATCCATCTAAAACTCCCAATTAACTTCCTAACCATCTGTACGTAAGCAAAAATCTCTAATGTCAGGATATAAAAAGCTTATAACATTGCTTCCTGTGCATCAAACAAGTGTGGTGTTTTCCTTTTTTTTTTTTTTTTTTTTTTAAAGATCTTATGTACTTGGGTGCCTGGGTGGCTCAGTTGGTTAAACGACTGCCTTCGGCTCAGGTCATGATCCTGGAGTCCCGGGATTGAGTCCCGCATCGGGCTCCCTGCTCGGCAGGGAGTCTGCTTCTCCCTCTGACCCTCTTCCCTCTCATGCTCTCTGTCTCTCATTCTCTCTGTCTCAAATAAATAAATAAAATCTTTAAAAAAAAAGATCTTATGTACTTATTTGACAGAGAGAGAGTGGGAAGGGGGCAGAGGGAGAGGGAGAAGCAGATGCCCTGCTGAGCAGGGGGCCCAAAGCAGGGCTCAATCCCTGGAGCTGGGATCATGACCTGAGCCAAAGTCAGATGCTTAACCAACTGAGCCACCCAGGAGCCCCAACAAATGTGGTTTTTAACAAACAGCTGCTTTGCACTCAGTAACATTGCATCTCTCTGACGCCCACCCCCTTTTGATTCTTGACACTCTTCTCAAAATATCTCTGTATAATGCTAGTGTTCTATCCATTGTGACTGGATGTCACTTAACAATTTTACCACATGCCATTTTGTTAAAAAACATACTGTGCTTGGGAACATAAATATATTTTCCCCTATGCAAACAGCAACAGAAAAGCATTTTTAAAAATACAAGCATATTGAGGACTCCAGCTCCAGACTAAAACCCATGTGTGATTATTTTCAGGCCCAATCACAGGCAGTTACAAAGTTCTACCTGGCAGGTCCTCTCCACACTAGGTTGGTGGCAACCAGAGTGCAGCGGCTTCTCAGGGGAGTTGAGTCAAGGACATAGCCCACCACCACCCTGCTCTTATGCATATCTGTATTCCTCTCCCAGGAACCTCCATTTGCAGGCCTCTTTGCTGGGTCTCTCAGCTAAAATCTTCCCTAGTACCTCCCCTTTTTTATCAGGAGAAGATGACCTTGAGGATACTATTCTCCAGTTTGACTCAGGGCTCGGTACTTTCCACTACTAGCCCTTTCTCCTTTCTTCTTCTTGGCCTCTGGGTACAAAAAATGTCAGGAGCCTTTTGTTTGGGGCTCCTTAGGCAAAGAGATGACCCCACATCAGAGCTAATCCACTGGGCCTTGCTGGCACTGCTACAGGAAAAATGAAACATGTGGGAGCTGAAACTTTCTCCTGTTTAGCCTCTTGTTTCTGTGAACGTTGCCGTTATGGTTCAAGGCTTAACAGCTACTTTCACTTTGGCTTGTCCTAATCAACTACTCCAAAAACTAGCAACCTAGCTCTCTCCAGTTCTGCTTGGTTCTTGACATATGTCCTATAAAGATAAGCTATTAAAAATCAAGTGGACTTCTACTAAGAAAATGTTGGTTGTTGAGACATTTTGCAAGGCATGTCATATTTAATATTCAATATTATAAGTCTCATTTCTGACATTTGGTACCAAACCTTTGTTTCCATTTTGACACTTTCCTTCTGAAACATTTCAAGGAATGAAATTACTTAGTTAAATGGTATGGACATTGTAAAAAAAAAAAACCTCTATAAATATCACCAATTATTTTTTCCAAAGGTTATAACAGTTTCCTTCACATGAGCAGAGTATGACAGTGACCAATTCAGATCACCCACATAAATGTTCATTTAATTTTTTCATCTGTGAGCACTTGATGCATGAAAAAATGATATTCAGGTTTTCATTTTAATACAACATTTTTACTAAGGTAGAATTTTTTACAAATGTCATATTTCTAATTTTTCTTATTTAGTCTTGTGTTTCCCCTAGGGGATACACACACACACACACACACACACACACACACACACACAATATTTATTTTAAAACAATTTTAGATTTCCAGAAAAACTGTGTAAAAGGTACAGAAAGTTCCCATATAAACTGCACCCCAGTTTTCCCTGTTATTAGCATCTTGTATGGTAGGTATATCTGTCACAATTGACCAATATTAATACTGTATATAAATAAAGTCCATCCTTTACTCAGATTCTCTTAGTTTTATCTAATGTTCTTTTTCTGTTCCAGGATCCCATTCAGAATACCGCATTATATTTAGTTGCCGTTTCTCTGTAGACTAGTCTTGGCTTTAATGGTGAGGATTGTTTTGTCATGTAATACCCCATTTCATCCTTGATAATTTTCCTTCTTCTGAAGTCTACTTTATCTGAAATTACTATAACTATTCCAGCTTATTCTGATGATTGTTAGCACATGTGGTCATCTCTTAAGGCCACTATAACAAATTATCATAAATGGGTGGTTTAAAACAACAGAAATCTATTCTGTTTCAGTTCTAGAGGCCAGAATGAGAGCAGGGTTATGAGCAGGGCCATGATTCCTCTGAAGGCTCCAGGAAGAATCCTTCCTTGCCTCTTCCAGCTTCTGGTGGTTGTCAGCAGTCCTTCATGATCCTTGGCTTGCAATCCTATTTCTTCAATCTTTGCCTCCATTATTGCGTTTTATTCCTGAGTGTCTCTGTGTCCTGTGTTTTCAAGGGTACTTCCTAAAGGACACTAGACTTTGGATTGAGGGCCCATCCTAATCCAGTACAGCCTCATCTTAATTAATTACATCTACAAAGATGGTAATTTCTGAGCAAGGTCACTTTCAAAGGTTCTGTGTGGACATGACCTTGGGGTGGACACTATTCACCAAGACAGCATATATTTTCTCCATCTTTTAACCTGTAAATTTTTTTTTAAATTTATTTTTTAGAGAGCGAGCGAGAGAGAAACAGCATGAGAGGGGAGAGGGTCAGAGGGAGAAGCAGGCTCCCCGCTGAGCCGGGAGCCTGATGTGGGACTCAATCCCAGGACCCCGGGATCATAACCCCAGCCGAAGGCAGACGCTTAACCATCTGAGCCACCCAGGCGCTCTTAACCTGTAAATTTATTTTTATAGTGAATTTTTTTAATAGACAACATATAGTTGGGTATTGTTTTTTTAATCCAGTCTGTTTATTGCTGCCTTTTAATTGGTATATTTATGTCATTCTCTGCCTAAGTAATTATTTATGTAGTTGGATTAATATCTACAAACATTGTAAGTATTTTCTGTTCATTGCAGTTGTTCTTTGTTTCTTTTTTATCCCTCCTGCTTTTTGTGCTTTAACTGAGCATTTTATATGATCCCATTTGTCTTTTTTCTTAACATATCAATAATATTTATTTTAAAAATATTTTAGGGGCTTTCTTAAATAGATACTCTTCTTAAATTTATCTATCTATCTATATATATATTCTTTTTTTAGAGATTTTATTTATTTATTTGTCAGAGAGAGAGAGAGAAAGAGAACAAGCAGGGGGAGCGTCAGGCAGAGGGAGAAGCAGGCTCCCCGCTGAGCAAGGAGCCCAATGCAGGACTCGATCCAGGACCCTGGGATCATGACCTGAGCCGAAGGCAGACACTTAACCAACTGAGCCACCCAGGCATCCCTATATATAGTCTTACAATATAAATTTTAACTAATTTAAATCTGTCTTCAAATGACAATATGTTACTTCACATACAATGCAGTTATCTTACAACTGAATATTCCCAATTTCTATTCTGACCTGTCATTAATTTGAATTATTCATGTGCTATAATCATTTAATACATTGCTACTATTACCACTTTAAAGAAATAGGTATCTTTTAGATCAATTAAGGATAAGAAAAATAAAATATTTTATCTTAATTTATAACTTCACTGATACTCTTCCTTTCTTGTCATTCCAAACTTCTGACCTGTATAATCTTCCCTCTTCCTAATGAATTTCTTCTAACATTTCTTGTACAGCAGGTCTCTCGATGATAAATTCCTTCAGTTTTTGTTCACCTCAAAAGTACTTTCTTCTTCACATTTGAAGGATAATTTTACTGGATATGTAAATCTAGTTTGATTTTTTTTTTCTTTCAACACATTTAATATTTCATTCCACTCTTTTCTTGGTTGCATGATTTCTGACTAAAAGTTCACTGTAATTCTCATCCTTGTTCCACTTTGGGTACTTTTTTTTTTTTCCTTCCTCTAGCTATCCTTTTTTTTTTTTTTCCAGAAAGAGAGAGAAGCCCATGCATGGTGTGGGGGGCAGGTAGGGCAGAGGCAGAGAGAAAGCAAATCAGAAGCAAGCCCCATGCCCAGCACAGAGCCCAGTACGGGGCTGGATCTCATGACCCTGAGATCATGACCTGAGCCTAAGTTAAGAGACAAATGATTAACTGACTGAGCCACCCAGGTGTCCCATCTTTCTTCTGGCTACTTTTAAGATTTTCTTTTTGTTTTTGGTTTCCTGCAGTTTGTCTTTTGCATGCTCTTTTTTTTTTGGTATTTATCCTTCTTTGAATTCTCTGAACTTCTAGGATCTGTTCTTTGGTGTGTCTGTTACTAATTTTGGACTTTAGACATTCTCACTTCAAATATTTCTTATATTCTATGTTCTGTTTCCTGTTCTCATATTCCAATAATGTGTATGTTACACCTTTTAAATGGCTCCACTGTTTATTTTCATTCTCTTTGCATTTCAATTTTATCATTTTCTCTTGTTCTCCCCAGGATCATTCAGCTTTTCCTTGGCCATGCCCAGGGTACTAATAAACCCATGAAAAACATTCTTTAATTTTGTTCCTATTTTTAGATTTCTAACATTTCCTTTTGATTCTTTCTTGGCATGTCCACATTCCCGCTTGCATTATCCATCTGTTCTTGCATATTTTTTTCCATTAGATCCCTGAACATATTATTCATAGCTATTTAAATGTCCTCGAGTAATTCCAGGACCTGTGTCATATCTGAGCCTGGGTCTGTTGCTTGCTTACCATCATCAGATTGTGCTTTTACTCTTGCCTTTTGGCATTCCTTGTACTTTTTGTTGAAAGCTGGACTTGTGTCAGGTAATGAAAGCTGAAGTAACTAGGCCTTGAGTGTGAGAATTTATGTTAATCTGGATAGAAGTTGGCCTGGGGAGCCAGGGGTTTCAAATTCTTCTAGTGTCCTTGTTTTTGTCTCCCCTCTTGAATGTGGGCTTCCTGCTCACTCTTCCTTAGAGACTGTGTCTTTCAGATTTGTCCACTATAATTCACTGTGATTCTATTGAAGCCCTACTGGTATGGTGGTCAGGTATGGGGGAAAATAAGCATTTCATAGTATTGTGATCAAATCTCAGGGTGATAAGGGTAGTATGAGGCTCAGGTAAAATTGTCCTTGGAAACTAGGCCTCCCTTTGTTAGAGAGAAGGCTCTGGGAGTAATTCTGCATAGTTAATTTTCCCTTCTTCATGGCAGAACCACTAGGAAATGTTTCTCAGATCTGCACTGTGAGAACCGGGTGGCATTTCAGGAGGTAAAATCCACAAAAGTGTGAGTCACCCCCAAACTGTGGCTCAGATCCTCAGCAGGCCTTCAGTCTTACTCTATTCCACCCTCAGTCTCCAGCAATTGATCCAAATTTCTCTTTGAGTGTTCCAACCAGATTATGGCATTAGTGGCTTCTGCTCCAAGATGCAGGGATCAGCTGTTTCTCTTCATAGACTCCTATACTCTGTATCTCCAGATTTCAGGGTAGTCGCTTGCCCTGGAACCTCACTTCTCTGATGCCTCTAAAAGAATCTGTGAATTTACACATTGTTCAGATTTTTCTTGTTTGGAAAAATGGCAGTGACTACTTCCAATTTCCTTTACATGTCAGGGCTGATATCAGAAGTCATATGTTTCTATTAAAAGCAATCTGCAAATTTGCTTATACTGTCTAAAGATGTCCTTCTCATATTTCTATATGTCAGTTATAATTCTAAGTGATACCCTTAAAATGTATTTTTTAATATAAGGTATTGATCTACTGACATTGATTACTATATTTTGAGGAATGGTAATCAAGAATGGACTATCAGAGCTCCTGGGTGGTTCAGTCATCTGCTTTCCACTCAGGTCATGATCTTGTGGTCCCAGGATGGGGCCCAGGGCTCCCTACTTAGCAGGGAGTCTGCTTCCTCTTCTCCCCCTGCCCGTCCCCTCCCACTCATGCTCTCTCTCTCTCTCAAATAAATAAATAAAAAATCTTTAAAAAAAAAGAATTACTTATCAAAATACTTGACAACAATATGATTATTTGTTGGGATGCCTGGGTGGCTCGGTCGTTAAGCATCTGCCTTCGGCTCAGGTCATGATCCCGGGGTCCTGGGATCGAGCCCCGCATCGGGCTCTCTGCTCAGCGGGAAGTCTGCTTCTCCCTCTCCACTCCCCCTGCTTGTGTTCCTTCTCTCGCTGTGTCTCTCTGTCAAATAAATAAAATCTTAAAAAAAAATATGATTATTTGTTGCCACTGTAGTAATCATCATGCATTTTAAGACAGTGACCTAGGCATCATCAAACTTTAAAACATGTATCATTTTGCTGGTAATTGGAAGATAAGAAATGAATGCAAATGTCATATATTATGACCAGTAATTAACAATGTATATAGATCCTTTATCTTTTAATGTATTTTTCCTTATTTAATCTTTTAAAATTATGCAAATGATAAATATCACTGTAGGAAAATAATAAAGAATATAAGATTGACTTGTACCCAACAAAAAATAATACTGTTATCATTTTAGGGTATACCATTGATTTTTTTCAAGGGTCACTTTCAATATACAAGTTACTCTGGGAGAATGAGAGTTTGTAATTGGCTTCATAATAAACTAAATGATACATTATTAACATATTTCCAAAAATTAATAAACTTCAAAATCATTATTGGTGCCTAAATAGTAATTCTTATACAATAATCTATTTAACTTATTTCCTATGATTAGTTACACAATAATTTCCAATTTTTACCCATAACAAAATTATGACGTAGGAACTTCTAAAACATCACTTTCATCTTGTCTACTTGTTTCCTTCGGATGAGGTTTTAACAATGGAACTGTCAGTACAAATGGCAAGCCTCTTGTTGAGGTTCCCAGAAAGTATTGATTCTGTGCCCCAGAAAGCAGGTGACAGCTCTCTCCCTCAAGCATTAAGTGAGTGTGTCTTTTCTTCACATTTGAACCAAAGATATTACATTTTTTTTTGACTGATGATTGATAATTCTCTTAAGTAAACAGACTGCAATAACATTATAGTCACTGGCTAAGTTCCATCAGTTTTTTTTTAATTCTCTTTGATTTTTCTCTTGGTCTTCTGTTATCCTTTCTTCAGGTCGCTTCTTCAACCCCTTCATTTTCCTGGTTTGTAGTTTGCTTAGGTCTTGCTTCTGCATATGAATCCTTCCATAAGTTGTACCAAAAGTATCATGGGAGACATTTTTCTTCTTCTTTGGCTTGAGCGCTTTTGGCATTTTCATAGATAATTTATAAAGATCATCTGATGCCAGATGTGTCCTCCTCAGAACCAGATCCAATGAGGGCCCCATCTCTTCCAATTCAATCCTTGGTGTTCTACAACCAGAATTCTCCAACAGCAACTTACAGCTTCGAAAGTAAATCTTCCCATTCAATGCAGTGAAGTGCAGAACATTCTCTAAACCAGCCAGGCAGATATTTGGTACTGTGCGGCCTCTGAAGAAATCAGTAAGAAGACTTTTTAGCCTTCTGTAGTCTTCTGTTACATCAAAATCATCACCAGCAAATATTAACACGGGTTTTGTTCCCTCGGGACATTTACTATTCTTAATATCTTTTAGAGACACAAACTTCTCGATACCCAATTCAATCATATCCGGCACATGGTAGTCAAACATAAGACCTATTACTAGATTATTTGGCCACTTCTTATTATGGAAGCCAAACATAAATAAAGAACAATCTGACTTCTTTGAAAAGAATTCCAATGATGTCTGATCCTCAAATGGTCTTGTAATGTTTTTCTTTTTATACAGAACTCGATATGGTTTTTTCAGTGCATACACATTTTAAGTACTTGTGTCACCATTGAATTTGCATTTCCCCCTTAAAAAGTATAGCATTTTTAATATTTTCACTGAGTTTCGGTTCTCTATTCTCAAGGAATCTCTTGGCTCTTTTCATTTTGGGCTTTACGACTCGATCCAAAGCGTCCATGGCTACCGCAACACAAATCCCGGGAAACAAGAGATTACATTTTTTGTCAGTGTATATTCTATATATCGCTATATGCAATATATGGATTTTAATTGTAGTTTTAACTGGTTTTGTTATTACATTTGTTATTTATTTATTTCACTTGATTATTATTACATGTTTATTACATACATATTTATCCATATGCTTATACTCTTCTTTATTCTCCTTTTGTGAATTGCTATTCATTTGTTCATTTTTCTATAGATATTTTTGTATTTTTCTTATTGATTTTTAAGAAACTTTCAAGACAAATCTTTGCCAAATAGTTTATGGGACTGGTGATTAATACTTATTAAGTGCTTCCTGTATGCCCGGCACTGAGATAATTGTTCTCTATATAGTGTCTCACCTCACATAAACCCTCTAATAACGTGTAAGGGGGGGTGTATTTATAACATTCATAGTATGTGTGAGGAAACTAATGTTTAAAGTGGTGAATGCTGCTGGAGCAACTACTGAGTACCCAAATCTGTCCTTCTAGTTATTGAATTACATCTTTGTCTTTGACACTCAGTACCTTAAATACTTATCTATGCTATTGTCATGCTATTTGTCTGGAGAAAAGTAAATTTTTAACATTGATGAAAAGTAAAATACACCATGAATTTTTGTATATATGGTGTATTTTGTAATATATGGTTATATATACATTTTTTTCACTAAGGAGTGGTCACAACTAATGAGTGAAATATATGTAATATGTATGCTTATATATTTTTTCACTAATATATGGTTATATATATTTTTAACTAATAATATTACTATTATAATATTTTATTATATATAATATATAAAATAATATATATTATACATATTAATTATTAATATATAATATATCATATATATTATATATGTTATATTATATATAAAATATATAATAAATATAATAAATATATAATATTTATATTTATATATAAATATAAGATATATTATATAAATATATAAAGATATATAATAAAATAATATATATTATTATTATATATAATAAAATAATATATATGATATATAATACATATTATATACTATATATATTGTATATATTATAATACATATAATACATATGATATATATGATATTATTATATCATATATATCATATATTTGTATATATTACATATAATACATATTATATATCATATATATTATATCATATATATCATATATTTGTATTTATATATATCATATATTTATATATCATATATATATCATATATTTATATATATCATATATTTTAATTATATAATATATATATAATACACATATAATAATATAATATATAAAATATATAAATATATAAGTATATATATTATATATAAATATATATAAATATATAAATATATAAAATATATATAAATAAATATAAATTAAGTGAATTAGTTATTATTATAATTAATTATATAATTATATATAAATATATAAATATATATAATATAATTATATTATATATATTTATATGTATACTATATATTATATTTATATTTTTATTTATTTATATTTTATATATTATATATAATATAATTATATCATATATATCATATTTATATTTATATATTTATATTATATATATTAAATATATAATATATATAATAATATAATATATAATATATATAATATATATAACATATAAATCTATTTATATATAATATATATATAAATATATATAAAATATGTGTAAATATATATAAATATAAATAAATATGAATATATATAATGTATATAAAATAT